>NW_010143269.1:22607-65127 GCF_000699245.1 Pterocles gutturalis
TTCCCTGTTTTTATACTCTAAACATCAGCTGTTGGTCTCAGCTGGAGACAAGTTACTAAGCTTTGATTTGATAATGTAGACACGCTGGCTATTCTTGTATTTGTGGACAGATTTCTTCTTGTACTGCTGTAGAACAGCATCACAGCCAACTGACTGTGAGGCTGACACTGACTAGAGGTTGATATATAAGCCAAGATGAAGCAAAGCTCTTTAGTGAGGTGTTCATAGCAGACAGCATTTGTAAATTGCAATGGGTTGTTCTTATAGCCTCATCCATTACTTCAGTGCTGCTGGACCCAGTGTAAGTTGGTGAGTTTATGTATGACGTCATACTGTTTCACTGCTCCCATTTTACAGATAATAGAGCTGAAGCACAGAAGCTGTAAAGGCATTTGTTTAGAGTCACTCAGACTATGTTCAATGCCTTTCTAGTATGAGCTTGAGCTTAACTGCATCTCACATGCATGCTGCCTGGTTCCTCGTTCATAGTCTCAGACAAGGAGTTTGGAAGGTTGTTTTGTATTATGATAATATTGAAACAGTGAGCCAGCTTGGGAAGAAGGCTCTTTCCTTGAGTTGGCTACTGCTATTGACTCAGAATGAATCATTTACCAAGTTAAGGAAAGGAGTGTGAACTCTGTGCTTTGTTGTGTCTGTTTGGTCAATCTATTTTTGTATTAGCCTTATCTGATTCCATTATAATTACAGAGGCCTTCTTGAATATAAGGCTGCCTTTGGCTTTAGATGCATGGTATTATTTTTGTTTACTTTTGTCTGTGGTATTCCAGAAAGTGAAAGCAGTTTGAGTTGTTCCTTGGGGACCTCAGCTGCTGTTCCATGTGTAAGAGGCTCCAAATATTTAAATGTCTTAGATGAGAAAATGTATTGGTATGAATTGATTTGAAAAGGGACCTACAATTTGAGGCTATTACTCTTCTGCTTTTATATATGCTTGACTCATACACTGCATTAATAAAGAAAAAGAAAAAAACTGCTCACAAGTCTAGGACTGACAGCCTTGGAGTCTGCTGTTTATTCCTTAACTCGTTTCAGTAAGACTGCAAGCCAGGATAAGATGCCTAGTTGAGACTTCTTAGCCACGCCTGCTTTGAAGGTTTGTCGATATAACTCTGTCCCTTGAGAACTGGACTGAGACTGCCAGCAGGTGATACATTAGTGAGTAATGAATAAATTTGTTTTGAGTATTGGACATGAATAACAGACGTAGCAGCAGACTTGGACTCTGCACATTTTGCTTGGAGTGCCACTGCATAATGTGAGTGCAGCACTGCATTTTTAAAATTTATAATTTAACTTGTGCAAGAAGGCAGAAAACCTACTTAACCAAAACCTACCTAACCCTAATACCACTGGGGGATTCCCCAGTAGCTAGAGAATGGAATAAATAGCCCAGAAACACTGACTTTAAAGCTGAGGGTTAACATTAAGACCACAAGTAGAATTCAAGTAATTTATTGCCTCTGTGCCTCAGTTAGAATCAGTGAATAGCAGAAGTTAGAAGTTTTGGAGGTTATCAAGTCCAGCTCCCTACTGAAAGCAGGGTTAACCGAAGTTACATTAGGCTGCCCAAGGTCTTGTCCAGTCAAATTGTTAACATCTCCAAGAAGGGAGATTTTACAGGCACCTGTTCCAGTCTTTGACCACCTCATAATGTAGATTTTTTTCCTAATGTCTGATCGGTATTTTTCTTTCCCCAACTTACATCCATTGCCTGTAGTTTTTTTTCCTATACAGTTCTAAGTAGAGTCCAGCTCAGTTTTCTCTATAAGTAGCTCTGTCTTCACTCATTGGGTAGTTGAAGACATCAATTAAATTGCACTTCTCTTCAGGCTGAAGAAACCATCTGTCTCAACCTCTCACCATAATGTATGTGCTCCAGCCCCTGAGCATCTTGATTGTCCTCCACTGGACTTGTTCCAAATATGTCAGTCCAGTAAATCTTTCATGAACTGGGGAGACCAAAACCAGACACAATACTCTAGATTCAGCCTCGTGCCAGAATAGAAGGAAGTGATCCTATCCCTGAGTCTGTTGGTTGTGCTTGTACTGATACACATAAGCTGTTAGCTTTCATCACTGCCAGAGCACTCTGGTGGTTCAGGTTCTTGTCTGTGAGCACCACCAGTACTTTTTCTGCAAAGCTGCTTTCTAGCCAGCTGTTAATTGGGTTGGCTAACCGTTGTTTGCCCTTACTAGATCTATGCTGACTCTTTTCAATCACCTCTTTTTCTTTGAAGTGCTGGAAATGGATTCCAAAAGGATTTGCTCCATATTTTCTTTGGGACTGAGGTTAGGCTGAACATCCTGTAGATCCCTACATCTCCCTCCTTGGCCTTCTTGAAGATAAACATGACATTTGGCTTTTTTCCAATCATCAAGAATCTCCTCTGATTGCCCTGACTTTTAAGATGACTGACAGCAGCCTCACAATGATGTGAACCAGAAAAGTTAGCATCCTCAAATGCATCCATCTGGTCCCATGGGTTTTGTTGGGGTTTTTTTGGGTTTGTTTTGTTTTGTTTTTCTGTGGGTTCTTTTTGTTTTGCTTTGGTGGTTTTTTGTTTGGTGTTTGGTTTGGGGGTTTATTGTTGTTGTTTTTACCAGAACACTGGAATAGTCCCTGGTTGGATCTGCCCCTGTCTTATGCACTTCCTTAGGTTGTGGCACTAGACAGGGACCCAGGAATTCTGGGAGCAGACCTTGCAGTGAAAACCATGGCAAAGAATGCATAACCTTATCTTACTAGGAAAATGAGAATTCTTGTGGTAGAAGGATACCGTGAAGGTCAAATGGCCAGTTTCTGCCCTTTGTGCTCCTACAGATAGAAATGCTAGGTATTACTGTTATTATTTATCTTAGTTTGTCTCAGTCTTTCTTTCACTCCTTTTCCCTTTTGGCTTTCCTGAAGATTAACACATGAGGAGCAGCCCCAACTGTATTACTGCTCCTTGTTTAGAAATAAATTGAGAGACTGGGAGCGCTGAAGCCAGGACAGTCTGCCTTAGGAAGCCTCACAGACTGTCAGACGTGTCAGAAGCAGCAATGAAACAAATCCAGACTTTCCTTTTTAAAGGACATGCTCCTTCTGGCAACAGTATATCGGGAAAATTATTATATTAGTGAGAAGCTAGATCCGTCACTGGGGAGAAGAAAGCCTGGTGGATAACATGCCTAAGCACAAAATCTTAGACTACACACTTAGAGAGAACACACTTTGCAGTGAGATTCTTCAAAGCTGTCACATCTCTTCTGCATCTCACACTCTTTTGGCAGGAGAAGAGCTGCTGCATCCTTGTGTTTCTCTCTCCTTACTGAACAGCTAATAAACTGTACTTTCCCGTGGCTTCATCAAGATTATTGATTTGTGCAGTGATCGCTATTGCAGCTGTTCAATAGATCTTTGCTGAAGAGATTGAGGGGGGGAAAAGAGGACCTTGTGTTTTTTTTTTTCTCCTATGCTTTTTCTAAATTCTCTTGAATTTATGTATCTCATTACTGTTTATTGAGTATAAAAAGATGTTTGACAATTTTTACATGTTTTCATGGTACTGTACTTCACAAAGGGAAGCCTGATTTATTCTTCCCTTGAAGAGATTCTAGTCATAAGTCGTAAGTGAAAGGTTGTTGTTAATGACTAATTTCAGCCAAAAGGATATATATGATGCTTTCTGGAGCTTGCATGGAATTGGCCTTGCTCTGAAGTGCTTATGTAGAATGTTCAGAACAACAGGAAGAAAAAGCTTATGATTTATGATGGAGATGATAATAGGATCATGCTAAGAAGGATAAGGCATGTGCCCTCTGAGTTACGAAGCAAACAGGTGAGGGAATGAACTTCATTCTAATCAGTAAATGTCCTATTTCTGTTGTGTATAGTTTACTTTATAAGCTGTTTTAAGAGTGAAACCTGCACAGTCAGTCTGTGAACTACTTACAGGGCTTCTGAGACCCATAAATAATACTAGAAAGTTACATGATTGCCTTATGTTTGGAAACGGTATGCCTTAAAGTTTATATTGTCCTCTAATTAGGAGACTAGTAACAGACCACCATAGGAAGAACTTAAGCCTTCACAGTAATCCCACAGGCTTGAAGGAAAAGATTATATATTGTCTGAAGACCATCTTTACTGTGGGAGATAAAAAAGAATTGGGCTCTGAAGCTTGTGTTCTGAAAATTGGAGTGGTCTGACATTACTATGCTGCCTTAGGACAGAAACTACTACTGTCCTGAAGAGGAGAACTTACACCCACATGTGGCTTGTGCAATTAATAGTTTTGGTGCCTTAGGACAAACCTGCCTTCATCGGTGATTTAAGGTAGCGTGCCAGACTGAATTGGGGTGGCTCTGATGTGGCAACACGCTTCCTTCTGCTGACTGAGAGAAAAATAACCTCTGGGGGAGGATTGGGGAGGACAGCTGTAGGCGGTGAAGTTTTAAGCCAGTGCTGCAGGCTCTGCTAGAATTCCCCTGTCAGCCCTGATTTAAATCTGGGCTCTGCCATGACTTGCTGTCTGTTGGGACATATCACACAACCTTTCTGCCTTGGTTTCCCAAGGTGCAATAGTGTTTGACTAGTTTGTAAGGCTATTGTTGGGATTAATCCTCAGTCTATTTTGAAGTTGCTAATTAAAGGTGATTCCTTGATGCTGGTTAAACACCTTTGAGAAGCTTTAAGAAGCTTCGGAGAAGTTATGTTAGTTAGCTAAGGATAAGCCTTAACATTGGTTTTACACTGCTTGTTTCTTCCCATTCGTGTAATAATGTGCTATGTTACATCTTTGGTGGCATGTTGACTCAGCATATGTGTATAGAAGAGCTGAGTTTTGTTTGTCTTGGCACAGGTAGCCCCACAAATGGGAGATAAGAATTACCATGGAAGCCAGCCTAAGCAGAAGAGGTCTCGCTGATGTGGCAGTAGTGGGCATCAGACCCCTTGTTCTCTTTTAAAAACTTCCTTATTAAAATTACTTTCTTGGTACATAGCAAGTGCTTAACAGAGAAGAACATGTGAGTGAGGATTTGCTGTGCTCAGCATCGCAGCTGATGTGTGAAGAACATTTTGGTTCTTTAATTCCTGCTTTTCCCAAAAGCATCCCTTGAGAGTCCACTAGCACTGTGCTGGCTGGGCTGGCAGCAGTGAAAAGAAGGCTGGTTGGAAAAGTCCAAGTTGATAGGTTTTTAATGTTGAACTTTAAATCTATTTTAGTAGAAATTAAAATAATTTTGCCATTGTTATATAAAATTAGATTAAAAATTAAGATCAAGAGGAATCCAAATTGTAATTTTTGAAATTTTGCTGTAAAAAAGTAAGAATGTTTGTTTGGGTTTGGAGCTGGTAAAGAAACAAGTTTCAGGTTTTGTCCTGTTTTGATTTCTGCAGTCTAGATATTGATTTTAATACCTGTGAGAATGACCAAATCTGAAAAATAATTATTGACAAATAGCTGAGAATGCCCCTTTATCGTAGCAGAGGTCAATTTTCTAGTGCAGGCTTCTGTGCTCCTTGTGCTGCTTCATTTTCTTTGGATATCTGCAGCGGTGCTGACCCATTCCAGAAAGCTTTACCGTCTTTCAGTGTAAACTAACAGGAGCAAATACGGTTATTGGTGTCAAGGGAAAGGTGTATTAGTGCTGCTTCAGGTGGTAGGCAGCAGATGTAAAAGAAATTGCTTCAGGAGCTCTGGAAACATGATTAGTATTTAAGGCAAAGTCATCACCACAGTCTAGCAGCATGGACAAAGTATTTTATTATTGCTCCTTTCTTTGCTTTGAAGCAGCAGAATTGATCAGGAGCTCAGTTCAGAAGGTGAACTGCCCCAGTACAGTTATTGTAAATACATCCAAGCTGAACTGCCAAGGCTTCAAATTTGGTAGCCTTAAAGGAGACTTTTTTTTTTTTTGGTGAAAATGATCTGGAATGATTGCTGTCAAAATAAGAATGAAGGTTCAGGTTACCAGCTAAGTTTCCAGAGATGCAGGATGCGGAAGGTTAAACTTCTTTTTTCTATGTGAAATAATATCCCTCCTCCTTTTCTCAGGTAATCTGCTTTTTTTTCCTGTCTGTGAAAATAGCTCAATGTTTTAGCTGTAACGGTCAGGCACACTGCAAATAGCCTGGATAAACATACTGTTTGGAATAGGGTCAGAAATCCTTACAGTGATGCCAGACCTTTCTGCTGTGTCACTTGGTGGCTGCACCAGTGTCCCTGCATCACCAAGACCATTCCTACTGCCTCCTGGAGTGTACTTGTCATACCTGTCAGCAGGTGAAGCGCTGCCTTTTCCTGATCTGTTTGGGAGGGTGTTGGAAAGAGAACAGCCAGGGATGGGCTGGGCTCATGGTCCCAGAGGGGTAGATGCCCTACATCTGTGGTACAAAAGCAGTACCAAAGTGGATTTCTGGACCATCTTCTAGATACTTTGATAGAAGGGAGACAATTTTCTGCGCCCACATCAGCAATTCTTAGCGCACTTGCCTTAAATGTAACATTGCTGTGCAGGCTGCCTTAAGCCTGGCTGTGAAGTGAAACTGAGCAAGCAAATGTGTTCAGCCCAGCATTTATTTTCCTTCAATAGAAGGTAGAATCTAACTGTCTGTGAATTAAGTTGTTTCCTGGATGTGATACAACCTGTAAGTGATCACCTTTTGACCCAGCTTTGCTGTTCTGATGCTGGGTTGCAGTTGTCAGAGTAACCACTATGCTCTTAAATGGCTCATTTTCTTCCTGCTCTCCTGTAGTTAGTCAGCTGGGGGCCTGGCTTTTAAGGGTTTCAAACTGTATTTCTCGAGGGGTGCTTTTAGTGCCTTAGATACTATGTCACACAACTCATCTCCCTGGATAAGCTCGCTGCCTGTTAAAATGCAACTGACGACGGTCTCCAAAGCTGCCACCGCAAGTTTTAATCTTTCAGGCATGATTCTACATGCCATTTCATTTATTTGCCTGCAAGTGCAGAGTTGTTGTGCATGCTTTATTTTTCAGAAATCTTGCAAATGTTTTAATCCTTTAATTTCTATGATTTGATCTAGCTTCATCTAACCATTACACTGCCTTCCAAGTGCTAAATTCCTCTGCAATTCCTTTAATCTATTTCCTTAGTTTACTGAAGGATCCACCTCCGCTGGATTTTAAGTTAATAAATAGTTTCCAGGTTTGGGACAAGGAATACAGGGGTATAGGTCATCTCAGCAGAGATTTGTTTTCAGCTTGTGTTTTTCATGTACAATGGAAGCCTGCTACACTGTGCTCCGCTGTCTCAAGTCTGACCCCAGAGTCAAATTCAGAGGAGAAATAAAGATTTATGTATTAGGACTGAGTAGGTGCCATAGGTGCTTACGGACACCAGTGAAATGACAGAACCTTGTCCACGGCCTCTGTAGCCTGGATTAGATGTCAACACAGTTCAGTCTTATGGCACTTGGCCTTCAGCACGCTCCTGCTGTACAGTGGCTGTATGTTCTGGTATGGACACCGTCCTAATGAGAGCACCTACTTTCTACCGGCCATCATCTGGCCTTTATTAGGATGTGACAGACATGAATCAAGTGATACAAAGGTGAAAAGCTATTTGCTGCTACTTAAACCTTTCTCTTTTGATGACTTCAATAGGCTTTGGAATTTCAAGACAGCTTCTCTGTCTTCTCCCCCCCAACCCGCCCCCAGCAGGCAACCATACCACTTTTCCTTTAAGTTTCATGGCAGCCTGACCACAAAGGATCCATTTCATCTTCAGTCTGTGTGATGTGCACTGCACAGATTCCTCGTGCCCTTCTTTTAACCCTGTGTGGCATTTGTACATTGTGAAAGCAAGGTTTTCTCAGAGCCCTTCCTCATAAAATACTGTCAAGCCATATGGATTGGTATCTTTGCCTCTCATTTGCTATTGATTCAGCAGCTCTACTTTAAGATAATGAAGACTTAAGTAGTTCCTTTAACATAAACTGGTAACAAGAGTGTTCCTTGATGAAAGTTTGGTGTTGGTAGATGTGCAAATATTTATGGCACACTTACAGGAAGTCATCCAAAAGGATTACCTGCGTCCAGAGGGTATCTAGAAAACATATAGTACCTGCAGGTCAAAAGGGACTAACTATATCTGTGAATTGTAATACCTGTAGTACTATATGAGTTATAAGGTATTATTCATCCAAGTATCGGATCACTGTTGCAGGGATCTCAACAGGTAAATTCTCATCACAATCATGGCATCATCTACTTGGAGGAATTCTGGATAGTAAGTGCTAAGAATAAGCAGTTCTAAAATAACTGGTCACAAATCAGAGTGGGACAGTGGTTTCATGAGCTTTGGGAAATCCTGAGTCTAATTTTAAAGTTAGAGAGAGGGTCATTGAGTTTGCCTGGCTTTCTGCAAGCAGGTTGCCATGCAGCCTGTGAAGTTTAATTCCTTACCCTCATTCCTAACACTATTCCTGCCTTGTTTTCGTATGACCACTGGCAATATTACCCTAGAATAGAATCACAGATTATTTTACTTTGAAAATTTGAATTATTTTTAACTTTTACTTCTGTCTACTTTTATTTTATTGAAAATACAGAAAATGTTAGTATTCCACAGTGAATTGTTACAGCTGGCTACTTTTGCAGCTTCTTTGTTTAGGGTTTTTTCTTCTTTGTAGTTTGCAGAGGTGAACCTTGTCACTAGTTCTTAATGACCAATGCAGATTTTTCATCTTGTCTTACTCAGCGGTTGTGACTGTTGATTTTCAATCTTAGATTAAAAAAACCCTTACATTTTACATTAAAAATTATAGTATTCTGCCCATTAAAATGACCCTCGCTCCTTTTGTTTGGGTCTGCACATAAAAACTTCAAAACCACATGCATGTGTGGATGATTATCACTAAAAGTATGTATCTTCCCCGCAACAAAGTTTGTATATGCTTCTCTGAGAACACAGTATAGATTTCCAAGAAGTGCAAAGCAACAGTTTGTGAGCAGAACCCCCATTCATCCTGCCTGTTCTGACAGCGGCAGCACAGCAATGCAGCTTCGGTCGCTAGTACCCAGGTCATAGTATAAATGAATATTTACTACTCAAATTGTGCCTCGATATATACGGAGAGCCAGTATCTATTCCAAAGAATTAGCAGTGGATACTATCAAGGAATGTTTATAACCAGATGCAGAGCTTGAAGCACATGAATGAGAATTAAATACAAATAAATGTGAGGATTACATCTAAATAGCAAACTATGCTCTGGAAATATGCTAAGTTAGACCCTGAAGACTGTTACCTTTATGGGAGGGATAGGCTCCTCATTTTCCATTGAGACACTGATTTTAGCTAGAGGTTTGAATTTTTGCACTACAGAAATATTATTTTTATCTCCTCAATTTAGGATTAATCAATTATTTGAATCCTTAAAACCCCAGAAGCAAAACCAAATCCCTTTCTATATGTATTCTGTAGTCAGTATTTTCTAGTGTTACTAATTCATTTCTATATTTCTGTGCTTTAAAGCTAATTCCCCCTGTGCTTTACTCTATTTTTATCTGTTCAATATTAATCCAACTAAGATGATTGCAAATTCTGTAGAATCAGGCGTGAAAGTAAACAACTTTGCATTTTCAGCATTGTTTACAGAGCCAATTATCTTGTATTGAAAGTAACCTCAGTTCTGAGCCACTGATTCTGCTCCCCACCCCCATGTCTCTTTTACATGGGCAACTCCTTAAAGTATTATTTCCTGTTCTTTAACAATAAGATTAATTTCTGTCCTGTTCTTGTTTCAGAGGCAACCTCTACCAGCCGCACACTCCTATGACCTGCCAAAACTCTACCGAACTGAAGACTTTTTTTCCTATGAACTATGTAGGTACTAAGTATCAAAATAATTAATTTTTGACTACCAAAAGGTTTTTAGAAAAGGCTGCCTGAGTTTATTCTTATATTTTATGACATTAGGAAGAAGCAACTGTTACATTTCAGATCTTTGGCTAGCATCTCTAAGAGAAGGTAAAAGTTTCTGATCATAGTGTAGCTATATGGAGACTGTAACATTTATTCTAAGGTTTGATTACAGTAGTTTGCACTTACTTGATAAGCTTCCTAAATCAATGCAGAAAATGTATGAAACCTCACTTTGTTTACCTTCACATTTTTTATACTTAAAATGATCAGAATGTTGAAGAGTGTTCTAGTATAGCATGTTAAAACTGTCAAGTAATGTGCTAATACTGCCAGCTTCACAGATGCACAAATGTTCAGGTTTTACAAAAGAACATGAAGTCAATGTCAAAATTTTAAATTCAATAAATTGCACATGGCTGAAGCTTCCAGCACTCTATTTCAAACTAGGAGCAGTGTTTTAAAAGCTGTTGTGTAATATAACTTGAATGGTATAAATAAACTTTCGGTTATGGACCTTTGGATGTGCAATTTTGTAATGCAGATGCTATTCAGCCAGGACCACGAGTAGCATAGTTCATCTCGCACCTGTAGCCTTTTTTTTTTTTTTTTTTTTTTTTTTTTACTGCAATATAGGTCTAGGGAAACAAAAACCCCTCAATTCTCTGAATAAGGAACATTAGGAAGAGAACAGTATATACTTTTCAGATTATTGCGTCTGCATACAGTACAATATGGAGAAATAGAGATGAATGCTTGTTTTAAAAATAGCTGTGGAAAAGCTTGAGATGAAGAACCCAATTTCTGTAAATGGGGGGAAAAAGAAAAGCTTACGGTGCAAGTAAAGCTACAAGGCTTTGAGTAACTATGGAGACCAGTGCTCTTCTGATGCAGAAATAAATGAACTCAACCTTTTTACATTCATTAGTGGGACTGATGAGGAAAGATAATGTTGAATTAAAATATAAAGCAACAGAAGACAGACCTAGTTCATGTCTCTGCCCCTGCAATGCAGGTTATTGTAATGGATTATTACAAATGAGCTGGTATTACAGAGGGAAATTCGTTATGAAAGGAACAAAATACTCTTAGTTATACCAACCTATTTATCCAAACATCAGCTTCTTTATTAATAGAAATAAAGAGACAGTACACACAACATTCCTGAAACCTTCTGGTTCTGATAAAAATTGAAATAAACAACTTGTTTCAATACCATAGCAGTGTATGAAAGGTATGTACTATAAAATGGTAAACTCTTTACTGTACCTGTATTAGTGGATATTTTAAGCCTACCAATTTATTGGCAGCAAGAATGATAGAATTTTTCTATAAAAATATGGGGTGAATATTCAGGTTTCTGTCTTGAAAATGTATGTCAAAGGGTCAAATATTAATTGGCAAGTTCTTGGTACAGAAATGTTACTGCTGAACACAGGATGGCAGCATTAAATGTCACTTGAACTTTCAGTGAGATTAAGAGCTTGTGAAATAAAACTCCAATGCAGATATTTCTGCAACATCATGTAAAAGGTTTTGATTGACTAGAAATCCTAGAGTAGATAAAGAGTTAAGTCATAGTACCCAAAGGAAAATACTGAGATCAAGTGTGACTTTAGTGCCTGATGCACCTGGATAGAAAACTAGTTTAGCAAAAGCTGTCTGTCTGTCCCTGCTGGAAAATAACTGTTTAGTTTGGAGGAAAGCTGTGCTTCAAGGAGAAGGGGGGGTGTGGAAGGAGAGTGTACTAAAAGGAGGAAAAGTATACTTGTTGAACCACTACATCTCAGCTGCACGCCAGTGCAATGAATGATGCTTCAAAATAAGTTATTACAAGCCCATATGAATGCCCGCAAAGTGTCATATAAAATGCAGCCACCCTTAACCATCTCAGACTGTCCTTGCCACTCTCAGCTATTCAGCAAAAGTCACGTTACAGCTCACACCAGCTCTGAAAGAGTTGTTGTACAAAGCTGTCTTGTGTCTAGAAACAATGTGTATGCTAATAACCTCCTACTTCATTCTCAACTCTTACAACCCTTGGAGTTCAGGTAGCGCATTTAAGATGGAAAGCACACTTCCTTTGCTGCAATTCAGGTAAACTGGCTGAAACAAATTATTTAGAGAAGAGTCTTAAATTGGATAACTTCCATCTCATACAAGTATATGGTGTGGTAAATGACAATTGGGGTTAAGGTTCCTCCAGTTTTATTGGGCCATTTACCTCTTCTGCTTTTTGACTTCCTCAAAAATGTGTGGTTAGCCTCAAATCTAGAAAGGAATTCTTGCCTAGGCTAAAATCCAGATGTGAAGAGTAACTTGTTTGAAATACTAGAAAGCTTATGCCAAAACTTAAAACAACCACCCCCAATCCTTCTTGATAATTCTGGTAAGATATGACTATTTTTGTGCAAGACCTTTAATTTAATCACTATATAAAATAGTATTTCCTATCATCGAATTTTCTGGCAAATGAAGATTTCTAGAGTTCAGATTTCATAGTCTTACTATTCACTGACTACAAAGAGGAGCTCAGAATTTGGAAGTTTTACATTCCTATGGAGTTCACTAATATTAAATGAGCCTTGCTAGATATTGAGACAAAGATGATGCAGATTCGTAAGATGATACCAAATTTTTTATTTCATTGCTTAACAGATAAAGGTTGTTGTACTACCATTAAACTATTGGGATTTTTTTTTTAAGTTTTTTTCTAAAATTATTTGAAAAATCCCTTAAAGCCTAGATGAATGACAGAAAACAAATTCTGAAATGTCTTAAGTGTTCAGACAGCAGCCTGCACAGGGAGAGGGAACATAACCAAGTTTTCTTAGAAAGGAATAGCCTTTTCTAGGACTTGGAGTGCCTGGTTTCATTGGGAAAAAAATTACCACCCCATTGACATCTGTAAGTGGTAGTTAACAAACTCTCAGCTGATTTACTGAAAAGTTATTTTAAATGAAATAGTTTGGAAAGCTTGCTAACAAAATGAGTTGAAGCTCAAGTTTTAAGGCAGAGAAACACAAGGAGCTGTTTTGCTAATGTAAATGTCAGAAGTATTCTCCCTATATTGTTCTTAAAATATATCTTCTACCACTTGAGTGCATAATTGGGAGCCAGTCCAACTTCCACTCCTCTCAGTTAAAAAAGCAGAATGAAAGTATGTATCCCTTCTGTGAAAAGGAAAGAACAAGACAAATCTAAACCATCTTCATCTAAAGGTAACTGTTTTCAGTCATCACTTCACACACATAATTAGTTCAACAAAACCCAGAAATGCTCATTCCAAAGCGTCTCAGCAGCACGAGTTAGTTGCAGAACATGAGAACATACGCATATTCTCATCTTTGGTTTATATAGTGGCTCATTCATTACACTAGTGGAAAGTACAATTTATGCCTACCCAACACCACTATAGAGAGATTGAAATGTCTTCTCAAGATCTCTGTGAAATAGTTTTTCTGTTTAAAATGTTGAAGAGCACAGAACTATTTTCTCCTTGACAACATTAATGAAAATTTCACAGGTCCAATTAGTTCTTGTAAAGTATCAAAAAGTAGGTGCTGATATCTATTAGACATATGCCTAAATCAAACGCATTGCCCTAATTATGAATAGTTTTGGTCTCTTCACAATTAGATTCTCTTCAGTAAGTTATTATCTTGATGAAGTTTTGGTTATGCAGCTGTCTGCTGTACTGCACACTTGCCAAAATGCAGGATGGGTTTCACCAAACCAATCACAAATTTTAATAAACTTGGTTTTTTTGTATTCAAACTACATTTTCTTCGAAGCCAAAATTAATCTGTAGCTTGCAAGGCATGCTCCTTCATGTTTAAAGGGCAAGTATTCAAATACCTATAATTTACCCTCAGGACATAGGTAGCTTTTTAATTTGTGAAAGTGATCTCTATTCATAGAAATACAAAAGGATGAAAAATGCAAATAATTCATAGACCTTGTTTCACCAAGATGCAGAACAAGCAAATCACTACAATCCTATTTATAAATTAGTGTTCTAGAATGCTAAATAGTAAAGAGAAAACCAGCCACTTAGTTCTGTAGGATTTTCAATATCCTTGAAGGAGATGCGTCTATTCAATAAGAATGTCCTATACAGACGTGCCCAGCAGAGCTGTGGAGCACTTTGGGGAAGAAGAAGAAAAAAAAAGAAAAAAAAAAAATGTAGCACAGTAGGATTTACCAAACAGGAATGCAGCACTTGCATGTAATAAAGCAAATATTTACATTAAGCACAATACAGCAATTTATTTAGATGCTTAAATGAAGAATACAAAGGGAAATAAAGATCACAAAATTATACATACTACAACAGTGTGTCATATATTAGATGGTATAAATGAATACAACACCTTGTTGGTGTTAACTAAAGATAAAACTAAATATTCAAAACACAGCACTTTTGTTTCAGTGTGCTGCTTCAACACAATACACTTTTATACAGATCTAAAAGGTGTCAAAATTAGTAGCTGCAAACTTGTTTCTTGCATGTGATTTTTCTTTTTTAGCTTAAAAGATTTCAGAAAATGGCTCTGAAATACGTTTGTCATCAGTTGTAATGTCAAGGATATTCAGAACAAGAAAATTCTATAATACAATAGAGTCCAGATATATTTTTTTATGTTGCTGGCCTCTGTTTTGAGATTGTACAAGGTTATGTGCAAAAACTAAGTTTGTCAAAATTCATACTATAGCAGTTTCAAGCTTTTGCTAGGTAAACTAGATACAGCATTTATTACACAGCAGGGCAACACTAAAAAAGAGAAACAAATCTATGATGGGTACACAAGAACAATTTCATAAGCTTCACTTGAATAGGTCTAAAAGACTGTACAAATATACATTTCAACTATTCAGAATGATACATGAAAAAAATCAATTTCCCCATAGTCTACTATACACGTTGAACTGGTAGTTTGTATGGTTGGCCCTACACTACCATGTGAATAAGGGTAATGTTTAAAAAGACATACAACTGAACATGTACAAGAGTGAAATAAATGCTGAAAATGCAGATAAAATAAACCTCTGCTTTTCTCTGTGTGCATTCTGGAGCCACCAGCTTATCCATTTTCACATTAAGTTACTGTGCTCATCCCAGCAGGTATTCTCAAGCCAGATTAGCCAACAGCATCCTTAAATAACCACTGGAATAATAGTGGTCACAACCACCACACACCATGACCTAGCACTCGGAAGGCAGTACCAGTTTGGACTGAAGCTTAGCAGTCATACTGAAATGAACGTGTTTAGACAGTTGTCCATTGGATCACATTACTGACGCTTACTGCAGCGAGCAGCTTATGCTTGCTGGCTGCTCAGCTCCACACCAGTTAAGCTGCTATGCATTGGTTCTGCTACTCCATCAGTCACACTGTCAAACTGATCTCCATCCTCACTGTCAATTGTGCTATTCTGCCATTCCATCTGCTGATTTGACAAGCTCTCCTCAATCTCTGATGCATTTTTCCATTGCGACTGGTCCTTAGACCAAAACTCTTCTACTTTTCCATAGGAACGATTCTTCCACTTTGACTGTTCTTCATCACTTTCAGATCCACCTCCCTTTGTCTCAACAGTCGGTTTACTGCTACCAGCGTCTTCGCTTTGGGAAGATTCATCTGTCCATGCTTCTGGTTTTACTTCCAATGCGTTATCTTCAAAATCAGAAACCTGCTGAGAACCAGGCCCACTTTCAGACTGTGAAGCTCCATCTTTCCATTCAACAGCATCATCCTGATCACCTTCGCTATCTGAAACATCACCTACCAATTTTGCTGGTTCTTCAGAAGAAATAATCTCGTCATATTTAGAGCTTTCCTCTTGTTTTTGATCAGGCTTTTCTGGAGACTGTACTGTATTTTCTTCAATAATTTCCTTGGATATGCTGTCCTCTGGGTTCTCCACTACTGTATCAGAAGAGGTTTTCCCACCAATGTCAGAAATACGCTGACCAAATGGACTACCACTTTCATTGTATCCCTCTTCTATATTTTCATAGCTGTCTGAGGAACTTTCATTGTCTTTTTCTAAGTTTATTTTTTTATCAACAGTCTTACTAACATTGACTCTGGAATTCTTTTCATCGTGGTTTTCAAACAGCCATTCAGCATCAAAATCCATTTCATGTTTAACTTTGTTTAACTCTTTCATATTGAAACCAAGCAGCACACCAGGTTTGTATTTCTCACAATCTCTAACACATTTCTTCCTTTTGTTACTAAAATGAGACGCAATATCAGATTTCCAGAGCCACAAACTGGCAGCCAGCTTTTCAATCTCTCTCCTAGTGGGATATGGTTGCTTATTAAAATATTTTGTAAGAAATGTTTTCCTGGCTTCATAGGAATCATCTTCATGACCCTTGGGGTCCAATGCTAGAACTACAGGTTCTTCAGGCTTCTCCTCAAAGGCAGAGGGGGAGTCATCATCATCCATTTTCCTTTTCTTCATTAGCGAGAATTCCATGTGTTCGTAAGTACGTTTTACAGGAGCTACAGCTGGAGACTGGCTTAGCCGAGATGAGGAAGTACCCTTGTCCTGGCCATTCTGAGTCTTCCCAACACCTCTGCAGTGAACAAGGTGCAGCGTTATAGTTGAGGCAGTCATGTTACTAGTATACACACCAAGGCAATGAATGCATTTGTAGGTTAGCTTTTTCTCAACCGGATGAACCGTCTGAATTACTTGATGCCTCTCTCGTAGATGATGTGCAAGTGCATCAGAGATGGGTCCTTTTAGGATTGAAAAGCACAGAGGACAGAGAGTTTTCCCCACGTCTTTTTTGTAGGGAACTGCTGCTTGTGGAGAACTTTTTACAGGTGCATCAGACTTCTCCTGGATTTTCGGCTGTGGCTTTGGAGGAACTGGGGGAGTATTCTGAGCATGGTAAGCTACAGATTCAGCAAAATCTCAGGTTGTAGGTGGTTACAAGAAGATGTATATTCGTGTGACTACCCTGCTGCAATGTCAAATCAAAGGTTAGAGTGGAATCAGTTTTAGGTCCCATTTCTTCATCAACATGAACCATTCGCATATGAGCAGCCATCTTTTCAACATCATTGAAGGTTGAACGGCAATATGGACAAGACAGACCGTGTATTAACATATGATTAAGCAACGTATCAGTGGGTAGATACCGATTACAGTATAGACATTTGCTAGTGAAATTGTGTATTTTCATTATATAGTTAGCTACTGCAGGCACCTTTTCGGCCTTGTGCTCCTTTTCAAAGTGGACACTATACACATTTTCAGGAAACAGCTCATTACAGATTGTACAGATTTTCCACTTCTGGGTGGATGATGTATTGACAGAGGAAGGACCTGTAGCAGCTACAGGAGATTTCGAGCCAGACTGACCTAATACTCTTGAAGCTGCCTGTGACTGAGATAGTGACGTCTGTTTCAACTGAGCTGAGGAAAGAGAAGATGAACTGCCAGACTGAAGAGAGTACCTTGCCGAGGCCTGTGATCTCTGTTCCCCTCCAAGAGTATAAGGCCTTCCATTTCCACTCGTTGAAAATTGTTTCATGGTTTGCGACTGTTGTGAAATAGAAACTGGTGCGTTACCACTTAAGTTTAGCCTTCCCCCTGGCTGACCAACATAACTTGGTGGTACTGATTTGACTCCATAATTGTTTTGTTGTAGGTGAACATTTGACATCATATTCACTCCTGTGGAATTCAATGCAGGCTTTGGTATAGTGAGTCTGTTCATCATCTGTTGTGACGAAAGAGATCGAACACTTCCTGGGGAAAGGGGACCCATCCTCTGAGGGAGCCCCATAGGCTTTTTATCCTGTGGTTTTGGAGCTATTAGCATCAAAGGTTTAGATCTTGGAACCACTACATTAGTGTGACCTATCATCGCTGTTACCTGATATCCTATACGTTCGTGGTCTTCGATAACATGCTGCACTAAAGCTTCGTACGATTTCGGCATAAAAAGGCATCTTTTGCAGTGGATACTACCCTCCTCTCGGGAACCGGAACTTAATGGAACTGCACCATTGAGTGACTTTTCACCTCCCTTCGCTACGTAAGGACCAGCAACGTGTTGAAAATGTTCCCTGTAAATGTGCTTTCTCACTATTTCATACAGAGGATCTCGGTAAGTGCACTTCTTACAGTAATAAACAGCTTGTTCTACACTGTCAGCCTGCTTAGGTTTAAGGCTATCATGTTTGTTTTTATCTTTAAAAGTGCTGATGCCTCCACTCGGTGTATTGGCATTTGGAGCATGAAATATTTTAATGTGCGTTTCCAAAGTCTTTTTGTCTGCATTGAAAGTACAGTAAGGACAATTAAGGAGAATCCTATTTTCAAAGTCTTCACTGTGAACATTCCGGAAGTGGCTTTTGTACGCTGAAAAGAACTTCGAGGAAAATGGACATGCACTGCAGCAAAAGGGCTTTGTCCGATAGTCCTTAAAACAAAGAACAAAGCAGAAACTAAATATTGAAAAGCAGTTTTTAGAAAAACAACATCCATGATCTTCTCTAAACAAGAACGTTTCTACATAATAGTCTGAAGACCCACTGCAACAGTCTCAAACCTTTAGATTAACTTGTTCTCTCCAGACTTTGGCCTGCAGATCAAGCCCTAATCATCTGAACATACTCGTGATGTGGCAAGTGCCAATTTAGAGGTCTCTCGCCATTTTAACCATAAACGCAGCATGCAAAGCTGAATCATAAAGCATCTTTCTCCACCAGTCAAAAAAAAGCTTTATTCCCTGCAGCTGAGCTGCATGAAAAAGTTCACCGTGAGCTCATTTCTGGGGGGAAAAGGCAAGCATGACTGTTTGAGTAGAATGAGACTCTATCCAGAAGTTACTTCCCATCAAAGTCTGACAAACATTTATAGATATAAGACGGATATATAACTTTAGCTATTTCAGTGTCTTAATCAATCACAAACTTTTATATAAAACATGTTCTTCAAAACTTATTTTTGGGCGACAAATGAATTTAAGCTTACCAAGTCATATCCTAAGGCTACACAAGCCCTTAAAGCCACCAAGCCCTTTCCTCCTGATCGAAACACAAACCTCATTGAATCAGAAAAAAAAGGTATTTGAAAATTCCACACTTGCAGCTTCCCTGCACCCTTTATCTCTGTTACATTTAACATGTTGCTGGTGCAGTTCTTGTCAACTGTTGTAACAGGAACTAAAGTTACACTGGCCTTAGAGGTAGCCACAAGCAATCCAGCATTTCAGATGAGGTAAGACATGAAATTCAAATAGTTACAAACATTCATCCTGAGTGTCAAAACAAATCTTGTGCATCAAGCTACACATAGATCATCCGAAGTAACTGGAGAGTTATACTCTCCCTCTGCATACCTAAGTAGGAATACATGCTTTTGTCCACCTTCTGAAGCCTCAGATATCTGAGGAGACAAGACACAACAAAACGAACTAAACAAAAGCTGTGTCCTTTTCTATTACAATTTTTATCTTGGAATTTACTAGAAAAAAAGACAACATCAGTGTATTTTATGGAACACAGTAATACAGGGACATTTTTAGAGTAACGCTACACTAGGAATCCATTCTAATACAGGTTCCTATTTCCTGGAAGAGCAATACCTCATCTTGCAGTTGCTAAAAGAGGGCTTATTTTGTAAAGAGACTTCTCACCTCACTGTCCTGTCAGGGCTGGTCTTGCTCTATATTGTACCATCAGTAGAGGCTACTGCAGTGCACACAACTTGCCTTAAATGTGTTTAATCAGAATCAAGTATTATTTCCTCCCTTCACTTCTATCTCAATTCAAATTGCCTTTATTACTGGCTCGGAAATACCTAAAAAGTAAGACTTTCAGTATCATTTCATTCTGCTGTATAGAACTGCATATGGCTAAACCAAATCTCGGACATAGTCAGATAACGTGAGAATCTTTGGACGTGGCACAGCTAACAGAGCTACAACAACACTGGAGAGAGCAGCAGTTAGATGTGTTCATTTAAACTTTTTCTGAAATTATTAAAACAGATAACGAAACATTTAAGGAAAGGTAAAAAACTTGTCACAAATGGTATAAGATTGTTGATCTCTTGACCAGAAGGATGGTGAAATTGCGCTAAGCTTGAAAACAGATGGGATCTTAATATGCAGTTGTCAAAGGGTAAGATTACTTGACTAGTCAGTTCTCCACTATATAGGTATCCATACTACTAATATAAAGACCAGGGTTATTACTTTTTAAGACCAGGATTATTACTTTTTTTTTTTTTTTAAAAAAAGCGCAGCTTTTTGCTGTCTCTACAGACAACAAATGAAGACCAAAGGGTAAAACTGCAGCAAAAGCTCTTGACATATTTGTGCAATGCCCTTGAATATGAACCATTTGCAGAACCAGATTATGCATCAACATATAATATTACCAACCTGATTTTTTGTAAGCGATGGGTCCCACAATCCTACATCTTCCCATGTAGTGTTTTTCAAATAAAAGTCATTAGGTTCAAACTGCTTAAAATCCTGGAGAAGGGGAAGATGGGAAGAGAGTACAGAGAATCAAAACCAAAGACCAACTGCTTCCTTAAGCAACTCTTGTAAGCATCCATGCAGTCCTCTCAAGTGCTGCTGGCAAACAGTAGATATTATTAATTCAGGGAAGTGTGGGTATTTAAGATGCACCTCTTTGGAGATGAAGAGCTGTGAACAGTCTTAATATCATAAAACACCTGAAGAACTATTGTCAGTACTCATCTTCCTAATTAACCCAAGACTGTAATTACATACCCACCCCATTTTCAAAAGCAGTCATGGAGAAAAGTATTCTAGGGCTAGAGCTAAACATTTAAGATCATAGACACTTTACCATAACTCTGATGTTTGGGGTTTGTTGGTTTGTTTGGTGTTTTTTTTGGGGGGTATTGTTTGTTTGATTGGGTTTTATTACTTTGATTTCACACAGGAGTTCAGATAATAAAAGTTTGACTACATGTATGATGTCCAAGAAGCCCAATTCCTATTAAAAAAATAATCTTACAAAGTACATTGGCATTTCGTCTTTGGTATAGAAGTCAGCAGCACATAAGGACTCAAAACCAGTATTTCCACTGAAATGAATACTGCAAGTAACATTGTCCCAGTTTGGAATTTTACCCTGAAAAGTTATACTTGCTCCACAAATTTTCCAAGCAGGAAGGACTGGCATTTCTTCCTCTTTAAAGAGCACTTAAGTGAGATGTGTAAAGAGACACTAACAGAAAAGCCAAAGCATACAGGTCATAATTTGCTGAATAGAGTCCTTTAAGGAGTTAAAGTGTGTGAACTGACAGTACAGAAGACAGTGTTCAGGAGAGAAAGCTGGACTTTTCAGACCACAGTGATGAAGTTTGTCCAGAAGAGTAGCACAAATACCCTTCCTTTGTAGGAACTAACACAGGTACAAAAGTGATAACTTGGAGACGTACTGTTAGCACTGACAAACACTTCATTAAAACCTCAGAACCATCTTCCGTCACTCAAGAACATCCTAGAACTTCATTCCTAGATGCTCAGTTAGCAAATGCTCTTTTTAAGAAAGCAACATAAACAAAAGACAACCTACCTTCAATTTATATCAAGTCAGTCACATACAGCCTGAAGTGTATCTCGTCTCCACTAAACTTTCTCAGAAGCACTTACAAGTACCTTTTTAGCTCAAGTTATTAAGTCCTACTTTGTGGAGAACTTAAAAAGCAATGTAGGAGTAGCAACGCCTAAACAACAAGGCTCAAATGGAATCCCAAAAATGTCCTCAGAAGCTGAGTATGGTGTGGGAATAGGATAGATGGATTTCCCTTAGAATTCACAGTAAAAATTTTAACATTTTGTGAAACAGGTCTAGAAAAAAAAACATACACCAAAGACCTCACAGTCCCACTAACTTTGGAACATTTTAACTCTAACTACAACACTTGGGAGGTATCATACTTACTTCTATATGTTCTTTACAGTATTCCAAACCAATGTCACTAAGTATTTTTTTCACAGTTTTCCGGGCCTTTCTTAAACTGCCAAGGTTGTTGACAGGAAGTTGGAACATAGTTTCTATTGAAAAAGAAAGTAAGAGAAAAGGTTTAAATCAAACGTGTTTTGTCTGATAGAGTGTTGCACTTTTAATTATTAGTAATTTTCTGTCTCATTTTACCCATATAACTCAGTCTCAGAACTGTACTACTAACTAAGAAACTACTACATTTTCTGCCTGATTTTATCTTAAATGAGGCTGGCCATGAAGCTAGATACTGACAAACTTGAGAGCACTTTAAAAAGCAACAAACCGATGTAACAACTACTGCAGGAGTAATCAGCTGCATCTGGAAATAGTTTTTTTTAAAAGTGTTTGTATTTACATGAAATTTATTCCCTATACTGAAGTACTTAAAAACTAAGTTTATCTTTTGTGCATATATATCCTGATCTGAAAATTGCCAAGTTGAGCTTAAAGGTTCGTGTCAGTCTTGTAACAGATTTAATAATACCTTTTCAGTGAGAAAGATGCTTCTTGCATTCAACTGTAAGCAGGATTAGAAATTAATAGTTTCCTCCCTTTACTGTATCTATAGGTTTAAATGGCTGACAAGCTGTTTAGCATACATTCTTCTTGTATTAAGACAGGATCTGAAAGCTTGGTTAGAGCCCTTCAGAGATATAAATCACTGGAAAAAGTACAAAAGATGGCTTAACACCTCTAAGTGTAGCTGGGTGTTTTCAGCCAACAACCACCCTCCCTTTCAGTTCCCCATGCAGAGACAGCTAATCCCAATTAAACTGTCTGGTAATGGCTGGGGCTATCCAGCTAAAAGAAAGTCTAAATTTTTAAGATATGTGGATTCCCACATTCAGCTGGTACCACGAAGATTTCTCTCAGTCGCTAATAACTGCTCTTATTTTGTGCATACAGGAGTTCTCAGTCTGCATGCTGCTATTGCTACAGCAAGTGCTTGCTCAGCTACAGAACCAGCATCAACAAGTCATCTGCACCGTAAGAGGGTGCAAACTGGCAGAAATGTCAAAGTCCTTGACAACCTACAGTTATTTTGGAAGTGAGAGGGGGTGGAGCCAGCAATAAAAAGGTAGGCTTTTCTCAAAGAAAAGGGGAGGAAATAAATAGCAATAAAGTGTCATAATTGTTATCTTGTTCCCTGGGCTTTAATGGTCCAATGCCTGTTGCATACAGACTGTCACCCCTGAAGATAAAAACTGCATTTTTGATCATTAATATTTCTGTGAGACAGTTCAGAAATGTTCCTTTGTTTGAACAATAAAAGGTTTGATTTGTATCAACAAATTAAGCCACTGTGAGGCCAAAGACTACCTACCTACATCAACTAAAAATGGACTTTTTTTTTCTGTTAGAAGCTTGAAAGTATTTTTAACACTTTCAAGCAGAAGCCTAGAACACGGAGTTAACAGAAGTTCACAACCATTAAACGTGAGGTAGACTAAAATGCTCCCCTTTTATCATGAGGTCAAGGGCAACTGCTAAGCTACAATGAGCTTACTAAGAAATTTTCTCAAAGTACAAAGGAAATGGGTTGTGACTACAACAGTGTCTCTTACAAAACCAACACTTCTATATGCACTGTCATGCATACGCCTGAAAGTATTGTCTGCTTATACAGTGGCCTTTTTATTTTCATACTCGTACCAATTTTTGCTAGGTAATGCTTTAGGACAGTCACTAACAACTCACTATTCCATGATTCCCACCAACACAACTATTTAGTTTCAGAAATAAACAAAACTGAAAAGTTCTGCATGTAACAGTGCTGAGAGAAGCCACTTCAATCAGTTCCACACCTAGGAGCAGCGCTGCTAGCACCTGTGGCTGGGCTCTAGTCTCTTCAAATTCAATGCATTCAGAAAACGCTCCTGGGCAAGAGCAGAAAGCTGTCATGACATTTAGGATTCATATCACAACAATAAATTAGAAACTAAGTGGAAAAAAGCCTGAGTTCATTTCAAGAACTACAGGAAAATTTTCAGAGGTACCAAAGCAACGCTGATCATTAAGGATTTTGGTACTTGCATCAGGCTGGCAACTGTCACGGATTACCAGAAGCAAATAGCGTCAATTTAACACTCCTGTATGAAAACTAGAAAACCAAAGAAAAAATTGTTTAGACCTTGTCTATGAATCTCAGGGATTCCAAATTACTCAGTCATAGTATTTGCAATAATGAAGTTTCTTAGAAACATCATGCCAAGTGACTAATGATCGTAATGTTCAAACAACGTAAGCCAGAAAAAAAAATTTCAATGTTCTGTATTAGTCTCCTCCAAATAACACTTGTTAGGAGAAGCAAAAACATCTTGATTTCTTCACGTACAAAACTCTGAATGCAAGTATATTAATTTATGTGACTGTAGAGGTGTTTCAGCTAACTCCAGTTTCAGTGAAATGGATTAGAATTGGAAAAAATACAGAATGAAGTCCATATGAAAAGTAGCTATGTTCTACAACTTATCTGGCACCTTTCATTTTAAGGAAATTCAAACCTACTTTAGAAATATGAAGAATTAGCATTCTAGTGAAACACGTAATAGGTAGATTCACTTACAAGTCTCATCATATGAACCCTAACCAAGCTATGAAGAGCACTTCCACAGGCATTCTTTGCCATCTTGGACACGGCAAGGATTAAACAGATCATGGCAGAATCTCTCTCTTCCCAGTTATTCCCTCTAAAGCCTCTAATGACTTTGTACGGGAAATCATGGACTGCTCTTTTTTATGCTGTATCCATTCTCATCTGTACTCTTTTATAATATTTCATCTGCACTTATAAACAATATCCAGGCATAAGACATCTTCCCTCTCTATGCAAGAGTGTATGTGATTGTTCAAATAGTGTGACTCACGTCATCCTTTCAGAATGCTCCTCACTCCTGCCCAGTGAATTATTTTTAATTGTCATAAAGGAATAGGAAATTAAGTTTGAATCTGAGTCTTTAATTTCTTGTTACTTTGAAAACTGACTCTGGCAAATCAGTTATTTGAACCGAAATCTGCATTCAAGCTTATGGTTCCTTTATCAGATTTTCTGATCAAATTCTGAATTTATCCACGTGTTCCTTTTCTCTTTCTTATACTAAGAGCTGTTTCTAAAGGCACACATTGAAGAGAAGTTTCAGAAAAACACTTTCAACACACCTAAGATTTTATAACTCTGTACTATGTATTAGGCTTTGATTAAGTAACTACAGATCGTGCCAGGTTCTGCCCTGCTCTTCTATCCGTCCTTGCGCATACTGTGGCATCAGCACCTCTGGGCAGAAGCTAATCATGGCTCCACTGGTTCCTTTTCTCCAAAGTAAACTCAACAAGCGTAGTATTGTACTGCTTCAGTTCAGTAATACTTTCAGTAGCTTCTTCGTCGGTACCTGTATGCTCAATTTTTTCATCAAAAATTATACGAAGCAGCACAGTCAAGAATGTTCAGGATTTGAATCAATATTTTCAAGTGAACTTCAAATCCAAGGAGATAACACCCAAGTTCTTAATACTGACTGTACAAACATCAGTGCCTGAAAACACTACATTTCTAAGCTTCTAGCAAGCTGTGTTTTCCAAACCAAAAGTCCCCACTTAAAAAATACATGAATTTTGCTTGTAAACAGACAATTGTTTTTTCTCGTGACAAAGCGTACAGAGTTTGTCTTTAGGCAATAATCACTTGCAAACTTGAAAGTCAGCCACAAGTCTCAAAATAATGGTTATTAACAAATAGCTTATTTTAGTACAAAACACCACTAACACCTTCTTCACCGAAGGAATCAAGTGCTTTCTTTTAATTAATGTGGCTAACATACCTGGGCATGCCAAATATACCATGATATACATAAACCTTAGCGATAAAGCAAATTATTTAGGACTGCCTGAAAACAAGATCTCTATTCTACCTGCACCATCTTCTTACCTCTGCACTTCTGCCTGCCTCAGTCAAATCTTAAAGACAAGAAATTATCCAGATCTTCCTATCAAGACCCATCATAATAGAGGATTTCATCTTCATACCTGAAAACTGAAGATCAACCTGTAAATTCTGCTTGACAGCTGAATCCAACTCAGCTAATCTTAATAAAAAATTCAGCCTTAAGCAAATACAGTTCATTTTATTTAGGAAGTTTCTTGACCATTTAATCATAATTAGTGGAGAGCCAGATACGGTCTGATACTATTATGGTTTGTGACTACAGAGAGATTTTAGCATCTCCATTCATTTATATTTACAGCAAGTAACTAAAATTGTAATTGCAATATACACAACACACTGCTGGCACATCCTTGAATGTGGACATTAAACCAGCTGGGATTAAGAAGTGTCTCAAGCCATCATTTAGACACTAAAGCTATTATTGAAATGAGGTATCCTTTATCTGACCAAAAGCTGATGTTTTAAGAGGACACCTGGAACATCTCCTCTTCACTGTCAGGGCTGCTTCGTACTTTTCTGAAGCTTAGATCCAAGTAATTTATTTTAACAGAACACACATACTAAGGAATGCAGCATCTAGTACTGACAAAGCCCACTAGTGCTTTCATCTGGCACTGAAGCTACCATCCAGCATCCCCCACAGCGAAGGATGCACGTAAGACAGGGTCACAGATCACCTGATCCTTCTGTGAAATAATTTAATGTTGTTTCTCCTGTTTTTCTACTGAAATGCCAAAAGTGAACAGTCTTAAATACTCTGCACTTCAGTGAAGACAAAGGCACAAGCAGCTCAAGCTTTACACACCTACCAGTTACCAACTCCTGATAGTTAAAGTGCCACTTAGCTAACACTATAGGCTCAATACAGAACTTCTCTCTGAGATCTCAAAGTAGCTTTCAAAAGAAGATCAGCAGCATGGGTTGGTTGTTTTTTTGGTTTGGTGTTTTTTTTTTTTTTTAAATAGAGGAGGAATTAATTTATCCTAAGATGATACCACTCAGTCAATGACAATTCCAGACCAGGATTCTAGTTAGTGTGACATCCTGTATTTCCATGTATTCTGTTTCCTTCACAGTAAAGGGCTTTTTCTCTCTACTCCATTTTCTAATCTTGTAAGCCACAGTTGGTATGTATGCTTAGTTTTAGGAACTTAGCAGAGCAAATATCCTAAAACACAGGAAATAAAGACTTTTTTATGGCATGACAAAAAAGCAGAAAGAAAACAGGTCTAGCCCAAAAATTAACCACCGCACAGTCACAGAGAAGTTTCAACAAACCCCAAGTTCTTCGACATACCACTTTTTTTTTTTTTAAGCAGATTTTAGCATTTAGGTAGACTTGCAGTGACTTTCAACTCCAAATTACCTCTTCACCAACTTGCTACTCTTACTAGCACTACAACTTCCAGATGGAAACAATTGCAGTCACTATTCTAAAATCATCCAGAATGTGAAGTCTGACACATCCTCCTGTTATGTTACTCCAAGTGATTTTTAAACCACTTTTAGCATTTAATAAAAATAAACTATCCTCACTGTACCAGCTTCATGCACTTCAAGTTAACATGGCCATGCAGTTCAGCCCTTTAACACACCAGTTACCAAGGGACTGGAACCACCTAGAAAACTGAGTCAAAATATAAGTTAAAAAAAGGTTACTGTGCAATTACTTGGAAAAATAATTCATGTAAATACAATATTGCACGCCTGGTTTAGAGTTCTGTATTGCAACAGTTAACATTTTCTTATGCTACATATTTTTCTCAGTGCAAACAGCCCTCCCTTGTGCGGGAAGAACTGATCTCATACACAATACACTATATTCACAACCTGAGAACCATGACCTTACAGGAAGGTATGCGCCCAGGAGAGAGAGGATAAGGATCATGGGAGGGAAAAACAGCAAAACCCCCATATCACTCAAATTATCAGAAGTGATAAAAAAGAGAAAGCTTCTACCAGTCTTTACACCCCAGAGGTGTTTCTGTTCTAGTGTAATTAAAATCTAAATTCTCCAGTGGGTCTTCTGTATTTTGGACCTCATCAGAAGAGCTGCCTTGCAGCTGCTACCTTTGATACCATCAGGTAACAGATGTTGGACTGTTCCAGCTCTGCCAACTTTATAACAATGAAACAGAGGATCTTCTAGTATATAGCTTCAAAGCACCCACAAGGTAGCAATGCTGTTGTGATTCTGAGAAAGACGCATCAGCTTCAGAACAAGACATCCTTTTACTCTCAACTACAATCTTCAGCAAATATTCCAAAACTGCCTCATCATGTTAGTTTCATTTTTGGACATTATTCCAAGTGCTTACTATGCTTGTTTCACGTTTGAGCTTTGTTACAGTTCTAACAAGCAGCAAGTATAATATCTTTGTAATGTCACAGTCTTGTTAGTGAAATGGTAGTTTTCATGCAGAGATAGTTTAAAGACCTAAAGAAATAACCTGAAGGAAAATCTTGCTGTGTAAAGGAACCAAGACAGCATCAGTCGTTTTCTACAAAACCTTCTCTAGATGCCTAACTGAAAATTACACCATTTCTTTACTACCACACTGTCAGTTTTTACCATTAGGAAAGCCTTCCATGACCAGAAAGCACACAATTGTAGGCAACCCTCCCTAAACGTTTCATCGAGGAAGATGTCTTCACTTAAGAAGGTCTGTAAAGAACATCACTGTGAAATGGCAAGTAACAAACAGTTATGGAATCCCCAAAAGCTATGAACAAAAACCCCTAGTCCCTAGTACATGCTATTCCTATTCAGGCATCTCAAACCTGTTAGTAGGCTACAGGGATCCTAATGCTCTTTGCAGTGGCCACTGATTCTTCTGAAGTACCTCTCCACTGGCAGAACCCAACCAGTACAATACATGCGGGTTTAATTTTTTTTTTTTCTAACATACAAGGAAAGTTTGATGTCAGCATTGCTAATGATACTGGAGGAATAACTTGAAAGTTACTATCTGACTATTCCATTTATTTCCTTTGGAAATTTTATGAACATAGTTCTGAGTTTATCCAAGAGCTGAGAACAGTTAGAAGAAGCAGTCAATCAAGAGAAGAAAAACTACAAAATTAATCTTTCCTACTGAATAATGAGTAAAAATTAGGAATGAAGAGAGAAAAAAGTTACAGAAATAAAACTGAGGCTCCTGGAAGCATTTATCAATTTTCCTGACACACAATTTATTTTAGTAGCTGATGATTCCCAGGCCTACCATGAAAGCCTCACAGGAACATAGAGGTGGCAAGCTGTAACTAATTTTGAGAGCATTTTCTCCTCACAATGAAATATGTAAAGTTACTCATAATAAGCAACATTTACCCCTCACCCTACCCTTTAAACACTAAGTTTATTTTTTTGGCTCAATTGAAAGGGTCCACACTAAAAAGAAAAGCTTTATGCATATTCAGTATGTTGACCATTTTGGTTTTGTTGAGTAATAAAATTATTCAGCCACATAGGAATTAGCAGTCTTATTAATTACACAACTCTTCTCTTTGTTATTGTGGCTACGTCCTTCCACACTGTCTCACCATAACTGATCAGTCAAAACAGGGGTGCCAAAACACTTCTATGGAATAAAAAAAAAAAAGTGTAGACCTTTAATCCTAAAACAAAAAATATGTTACATCCAGAAAATCCAAGGGATGCAGACAATTGAATCAGTTTCTCATCTGCAGAGAGAGAGTTCTTTACTACTGTTTAGAACAGGCACTATTAAGTGTGACAGCTCCTTCTCCCCAGTGTTTACTGTGAACACCCTGCAGGCAAAGCAGCCCAGTCTTCCAAGGACTGCAACAGCCCCAGCTGTGAACATGGGAGCAAACTACCATCATGTTTGCAAAGGCACCACCCTTTTTACTCTGAGCACTCAAACTTCTGAATTGGTTTGGATTTCTAGCAGATGAGAGTCTGAGTACTCCAAAGGACTAGGCTCTGGTGCAGTATAAATTCACTGCCAGTTCATAAGCCTACAACTAATGTTTTGGGGTTACTGCAAAAACCCCACATAACTCCAGATAAAAAAGGCCTATATAAAATTTAATGAAATTGCAACTTTAGAAGGGGTCTTCCTACTGTAATGTAAATATCTACTGTCAGTTGTTCAGATTTGATGCTGAGGTGTTGGCTGACTTTATCAAATCAAATGTGACCCCAACACCTTCGATCTAATGAGACAGAAATGTGCATCTCTTGAACTGACTGCTTCTTAAAAGCATTCTGTGAAATTTACACTTCCATACACCTTTTGTTAAATAATTTACCTCGGAATAAAACTGGAGATGCAATTACATCTATCTCTTGGGCATGTTATTAACAAGAATAAAATTAAAAAAACCAGTTTTACTTTCTCTTACGAGCACATTTGGTTGACCCTTCTTTTCCTAGAGCTCTCATTTACTGAGCAAACCCGACCTTTTTGGTGATTTGAAACACACTATTATCAACTGTACTGTTGAAGAATATGAGTTGTGAGCATGTGTGCAAAACAGACAATTTCATAAGCAGTGTGTAAATGCAGCCTTTTCTATCCCATGGTGACTTTCAGTTTGTATACATCTGTGCCCAGATCGATCTTGTCTTATTAAATAATTAGCTCTTATAATAACTACAGTTCATTAAAGCATATTTCCTATAAATTTGAAACAAAAATACTAGTATTTTCTGTTATTTCTGCATATGATTATAAAATGGAGCTGTTCTTACTCTTTTCCCCTCTCCCCCTCATCATCCCTCTGTGGCTACAAAAGGTCCATCCTTTCGTCGCTCTTTCCCCCTCTCCTCATCTTTGCTGGTTCTTGGCCTTCTTGGTCCTTACCTCGCTCATTTTCCCTCTTCTCATCTTCCCTGCGCCAATTCATAGTGTCCACATTCTTTCGTCGTTCTCTCTCATCCTGTCTCCACCGCTTCTTGATATCTTTGTCCTTAACTTGCTCATTTTCTCTCCTCTTCTCATCATCCCTGTGCCATTTTATTGTTTCTGCATTTTTCTGTGGCTCCACGCTTCTTTTGAGATAGTCTTGTCGCCTCCTCCTCTTTTTTAACATATCTCACGAGCCTGCTTTTCTTTCTGGGAAAGAAAAGCTTTACGGGGCATCATGAGCTGCTGCTGGACCTGTAATAATATCGTATCCATGGAATAATATACTATACATGCACTCAGTCAGGCACCAACAACTCTCATTTGGAGCTGAATACTTCAAATACTAAGCCAAGATAATTTACTGCTGCTTCTCTTTCCTTCATACCCCTCTGTTAGCTCCGTATTAGATAATGACAGGCAGGTTGCTACCTTCTGCTCCAGGCACACCACCTCACCAGCACCTCTGCAGCTGGCACACATGCAGCATGTAAAGTCAACCCCCTAAAATCCCTCCTCCTTACAACTCCTCCCACAGGGTTTTTAGCAGCCACTTGGCTTTGCTTCTTCCAACTGAAGGAATAGGCCAACAGGAGAGTTGTGAATGAAACTTGTGAATGTTCAAACCTTTGTTTCTTCTCTCACTGAAGATCTACCTTTAATGAAACTTAAAGGTGCTTATTGATCTTTTTAGACCTCCATCTCTACCAAATTTGGTTGAAAATGGCCAACTCTTTTCTTGACTGGGAGGGGGGAGTAGGAGACAAGCCACAATCTGAAAAATTGTGTAAGCTTTGTTTCCTCGGAAACCGGCCAAAACATTTAACTGCAGTTAATGAAATAAGTCCTGACTCATCTACTCAAACTTCCTCCAAGTATGTTATGTCTTGCTATTCACATGAACAAACAAAAAAAGAATATGACTGTTTAGTTCACGTTTCTGCCGACAGCATTCCTGAGGAGCAGTGCTTTTTTTGGTTTTGTTGGTTTTGAGGTTTTATTGATTTGTTTTTAAAGAGCTGTCAATGAAGACTACCTTTTACCAAATTGTTTTACTTTTGGTCATTCCTCTGTAGTCATCCAACACATTCCCATCTTTAAATTTACTGGTGTTAATATCTGCAGTTTTGAAATAATGGAAAACAAAACAAACCACAGAAAGAATTTATACTATTACTAATATCCTTTAAATACTCTTCTGTACACACTGAGCAACATTTCAGAAATGTCAAACTGCAGTTCTGGCCCAGGTTTGGGGTTTTTTGTTTGGTTTTGAATTTTTGTTTAGAAGAGTTTTGCAGAGGTCTAATCAAAATGAAAACTGCAGAAAGGACAAGATTACTAGATTAGAATAGTGAAGCAAAGCCTAAAACAGAATGAAATAAACGTACTTTTAAAATTTAGCTACCTTATGGAAAGCACTTGTTCCCAGCATGCAATACTCCATCTTTCTCCTACAGAAAAAGCAATGTTTCAAACCCTCATTCTAAAAGCTGTTCCTTTTGCCTACATAATATACCCCCTGCACACTTAACCCACTACTCTAGTCCCTTGCCTTTGTTAGGTATGTATCATGATCCCATGCTTTTTATTCCAATAATTGTCAACCCCAAATTTCTTAATATCCGTAATAGTAAAATGGAAGGGCTGCAGCAGAGTGAAATAGCATAATCAAAAAACCACATGCAATTTGGTAAGAAGTTAGTGCATAAAATTCAGATTGTGCTAAAAATTACTTCATTAAGAAGTGTAGGATAGGTCTCTACTAGACAGCCTGGTTTTGAGTAGTATCTATTTCCTCAATAACAGTTATTGTTAAAATCAGAAAGCAATGAGAATCCAGGATCAACATCACCAGTGCAACCCAGACACTGTAAGTCTTTAAAATTGTCTTAATTTCTCTGTCAGCTGTGTGCCAGTTCTACATTACTGTTGTTTACTAAACTTGTTAACTTTTTAAATGTACATTATCTTTATAATTTTGAGTAATCTGATTTTATTCCAATAACAATAGCATGAATAAAATTCAAAGTAAATCATATTTCATGCAAATGATTCTCTCCCCCTCCCCCTTGCCCAAGGCAAGTACTGACATATAAAAGCTGTCACTCTTTTGGGACTAATTGTTGTATTTTCTTTCATTTGTTTTTTTGTTGTTGTTGGTTTATTGTTGGGTTTTTTCCCCCTTTGGCTTTATCTTTTCATTGTTCTTAACTACTGTATCCCTCCCTTTATGCATATCCCAGCCCACTTTGACAGAGCGATTTATAGACAAATGATAGAAAATATCTTAAATTAAAAACATTTCAGTTGAATTCCCAAAATCAAACATTTCAATTAAGATTCAAATAAGAAATGTCAGATTCCAAGGAATAACGTAAAGGGACAGCCAACTTAAATTATATATCTTTGAACTTCCACATCACAAGTCACAGGTTTTTCCTCAGTTTGGTTCAGCATGAGAGAGTATTTCAGGCAGTCTGGTCACTTCTCTTGCAGCCAAAATCATCTTTCACTTTTGCCTCTGTTGGTTTTAATAAACCAAAAGAGGGGGGAAAATTTTAAACCAGGAAACTAATTAACATGCAGTAAAGCTGCCAGACTGGTTGTGCTCAAAGCCCCACCCCCAATTTTTCTAGAGTTCAAGTTGGTGTTCCTTTAAGTTCAAAATGTCCAAACATCAGAAGTAAACAGTCAGAACTATCAACTCTTTTTTGCCCATACTTTGCTAAAAGAAAATCTTAACTCTTCGCAATCTATTCAATACATATTATGAGGCATTTACCTCCAAAATTAATGGTGCTTGGGCGTCTCAGACTCATTGGACAAGTTTCATGCAAAAGCCTCCAAAAATAATTCTCCTTCCAGAACGCCCACCTCAGCGATTATATTACACCTACTGTGTGAGGCCAAAGCCCGGACATAGAAGAAGGATCATATCCTGCTGTACAAAACAAAGTGTTAAAGACAAGAGATAAGAAATGTAATAAGGGTAATCTTACATTTATAATGCACGTTTCATTGCGAAGGACTCCAAAGCTAATTATAAACCACATTTACGGTACCTTTACTGACATGAAGCTACTGTAGAGTGCACTCCAGCAAGTTAACAGCGCTGCAGGAAGTTTTAGCAGGTTTGTGGCTTAAACAACAGATTCTGCTGGGTGATGCTACCTGAGGAATATTTTGGTGCTCAGATTTCAATTAAGTTACTCAACTGAGAAATCCAGCGGGATGCAGAAACCAATGCTCCTATTCACACTTCATGTAACCTTTTGACTGAAGTAGTTAGGACCTCACCTGACACCTCATCTGAGCTATTAGTACCAGCAGCAGGGCTGCACCCTGTACGGATGAGGTACGCTTAGTAAAATACCAACGCCACTTCCTTGTACACATAATTTTTCCTAGAAGGTTCCCATACAAACACAGTCCCACCTTAAATTAGAAGGCTACCGGAGATCAAACAGGTGACATGGCTGTCAGCCACAGCCTCCGGGACACACATTCATTTGGGAAGTACTCAGATTAAAATTTTCAGTTACAGTGCTGCTAGTAGGAGGATGCAAAGTAAACTGTTTTGGGTAATGGCATGTAAACAATTATGCTTCTGTAGGAAGACTGATGCCTCTTCAGCTCATCACCCATGGACAGAGACTCAGTCTTGAACAGACTGGAAACACAAGACATAACATTACCATCATGAAGTCTGGAACAATCAAATCTAACAAAGGCAAAATTTATAATTACTTTTCCAAGTAATAAAAGTGTTTACTGTTTAAAACAGTTAGATTATAATCTCTGTAGATCATTGAGGCAGAACATCCACAGTTTACAGTACAGACTGGTTTTCTTCAGCAAGTATGGTTTCAACAGAAGATACTAACATGTTCTAAGAAATTTAAAAAGACTAAATTCTTAAAATACTTCACATTGAGGCAAAACTGAATATTGTACACACTTTGACAGACTACTAGCTGTATCTTCAAATAAGTAAGGATGATGGGTTATTTTGTTTCATCCTGGATTATTTTCTAACTAGAAAGCAGAATTTGCGCCCCTGTATCTCCACGAAGTCCAAATTACCACTGAATCCTCTTTGCAGAAAGCACACTTCTGGATGCAGATCAGTGACAATCAGTGGATCAGCCTGAAGATAAAAATACTGAGCAGCGGGAAGGGCTTCATCCCATACTGGGCCTCCCAAAGACCAAATACCTTTTCCTGCATTGTGCTGCTGACAAGAATCACCAAGCATCTAGCATTTTTCTGACTTTATATAATCCCAAATTATTTTCTTTTAGCCCTTATTTTGCTAGTGTTTTAAGCTGAAGAAGTTCTTGGTTTACATAGAACAGTGCAACATAGCAGCATGTATCAGAGCTGACAGCAGCTGTACGTTCCTGGATGAAATGAAACAAAGACTGTTAGCTTCTTGACACTGTGCTTTTTATCTCCCTATTCCAAAAATAAGGTCTATCTTTAATGATTTGCCCAGTTAACTGCATTTAACAGCATGCTCTAAAAAGCCAGCCATGAAACAGATTTGCAAAGAAGGCTGTGAGTGCAACACTGAATGAAATATCTTAAAATACAAGAAAAATATGCAAGAAAATTAACCTACGGTTCCCACAGCAATAGAAAAGCAGCCTCGTCATGTATGCAGGTTAGATGATGCTATATAGTGTGATGATGTGTAAAATTCTGTGTTCACCTGAGGACAATGATGCCCTGTCCCTGCAGCAAGGTGGAGCTGGGACTCTAGGACCGGACAATTCCAGGACAGCTGAGCAAGGAAGAGTGGTAGCCAGGAAGCAGAAAGGTATCTCAGGGAAGAGTGAGCAAATAAAAAAATACCATGAGTAGAAACACCAGGAGAACAGAGAATTTGGAAGAACTGAAAACTGCCAAAATCTTCCTTGAAAAGGTAAGAGTTGCAATTAAGTATCTCCCCTCCCTGCACTGAGTGACCAGTCTACACCCACACGGCTATCACTGGCTTACATTAAGCATTTTCACTTTCTTCTGTTGGATTCTTCTCTTTCCTCCTTATTTCAGCATTTCTGGCCTAGCTTTCAGAGGGCTGTGCACCCACATCTCCTATGAAGGTAATGAGATGTGCAGTTCAGCAGCACATTTGAAACGCCAGACAACTAAAGGCTCATTTTCCCAGTGCAGTATTACCCCAGGATGGAGGCTGTTCTGTAACAGCACGCGCCCTATTCTCTTGGCAACACTTCGAGCACAGAGGACTTCCACAGCCTCCTCAGCTCAACCATCTGCAACACCAAGCTTCCACCCATATATCATGATGGTCTTCAGCTAACTTCCAACACCTCTCAACTCCAACTAGATTAATTCTGTGTGCACAGCTGCCATGTTAGACCCAGCACTCAATTTCAACCTTAAGCTAGCACATCAGTGAGCACAAGCACACAAGCCCTTAAACTCGGGTCTACATGCAAGGTCCTTTAACTTGTGTCTAAATCCAAAACAGGACTGGGCACCCTAGAAAGATATAAAGTTATCAGAAAACCCAAATCAAACCCTAACATGTTTTAAAGTTATAAAACTTTTTTGTTGTAACTGAAGAAAATCACCAGTGTATTCTGTTATCTGGTCAAAGCATTCTAAAACTTTTGCAGTGCTGTATACATAGAACTACCTCAATTCCCCCTCTGTCAAATCGTCTATTTCTTAAAAGTCCCCTTGTCAAAAAAAGAATTTAAAAAGATTTTCCAATCACTTCAGAGACTAAATCAACTACCTCAAAAACAATTTCAAGTTGTGTGCCAAACAAAAAAGGCCTTTTCACACCACTTCTCTGGACATCCTGTGTAAATATTGCTTCAGGAGAGGAGAGAAGTCCATCTAAAATATGTTACTAAAAAAACCTTACGTAAAATCCTTTGCAGGAGAGTCTTAGGCTGAAAACCTTAACATGCTGCTTCAGTGGTTATATGCAATTTTCAGCAAGGGCTTATGAAATTTTTCTGTCTTGGTTTTGGAGCTTACTGCCTAGCTTCAGCTTGGTGACTCTTGCACTAAGAACTCCAGCTTCCCATCAGAGGAAAAACTTCCATGAGACAGTTCTAGTGAAAGGAATCAGTAAGGCCAATATATCTTACTCTCCATTCATTTTTTATTTAAAGGTAAAAAAAAAAATCTTCTGCAGTCCAGCAGACAGGGATCTTCTAAGTCATTCACACACTTCTCATTCTTGATCGATTTCTGGAATTTTCCACTGGTGCCAGAAGCTCCATCTGGTGGGTGTGTACACTAACTGCAAAACTGAAAGGGAATTAACTATTTCATTGTCAACTTTTATTTAGTAAAAGTTCTGTACACTGTGTAATTTCTATGCCCCAATATAAAATACAAAATGGCCAAATTTCAATTGCTCTGGGAACCACAACTTATTTCTAGTCTCGATGAATAATCTGCTACCTTAGACACTCTGCTGGGACTTTCTGTTGGGTTTTCTTATTTTGATGACATACACTGAAGTATGCTGAAGAATGCCTTTAGCTAAATTTGAGTGTTTTCTAAAGAAGGATCTTTTGAACACACATGATAAAACACACATCAATTCTGGCAATCTCTACTGCATTCTGAAAAGCAGTTTTAAATTGCATCCATTCTCTAGGGCATGCTATACTTCAGTGCATAGGAAATTTTAAATTAGAGGCACTAGCAGCTGAAGAAGTAGGCTTACACACCTACCGCCATCTTAAATAATTTCTTTTGTGACCGCTCAAGATCTCCAAAGATAAACGTTTATATTCATCCACATGTGTGCAGTGAGATCAATATGTAATATACATACTCAATATAACAGCCTCACCCGTTTAGGGCTATTTCTTAAAGATTTCGGTTTGAAATGTAATAGAGCCTGCACATCTTGCTGAAATTTGAAGTCGAGACTGGAGATCATTGATGCACAAAGGATATTATTTGCTTACACCACGATATCCACACTTCAGTGATCCGGAAAAAAGGCTGCATGAATATGATCTACAATTCCAAGATAATCCTCATCTAGATGGCAGCTAAGCATGAACAATCCCAGAAGAAAAATTACTATGAAAATACAAGCATGTTTCAAATTAGCAGTTACCATTTAAATTAAATCAAGAATAATCTTGAAATTTTCAATCCAAAGTTCACAAAAACATTTGTGTAATTAAACAAAGCAGCATAGAAATCTCTGTAAAATGTGCAAGAACAAAGCATGTAATCAATATACACATAATTTATGATAGTATTACACTGATTGTGAAACTCTCATCAGATGAGACTGCGAGTGAAATGGTAGTCCTGTCTTCCCTGTGTCATGTTTTCCTGACACCACCGCTATGTCAGCAGCCAGAGCAGAGACCTGATCCAACTGGAAAGCAGTGTTTTTCAAGCAGAGCAGTTCCTTCGCTCACCAAACAGAAGTGCTAGGCCTGGTACAAGTATGGTGGCAGGAAGCATGGCTCATACCACCCCTTCCAGTGGCAGCACAGACACAGAGCTATTCAAACCGACAGCGAAACTGCATCCCTTGGTGTGTCCCAACCAGTAAAATGCACTGCTTGCAGGCTGGTGTAAGTGGCAGAACAAATCAACAAAACAAAGAGAACATACAAATACTTTTACAAGTTCATCCAAAACTCTGCCAACACATGCTTTCTCAGACAGTAGATATATTAGATATTGAAGGGATCTCACCAACTGGCTGGCATCCAACTATTTAAAATGTAAAAATACTTGGTGAAGTAGACTGATACTAAATGTTTTTTCTTTGCCTTACCACTTCACACACTATGCCCAAATGCTGACATTCCATGATTGGGTAAAGTCTGTAAACAAGAGCTTAAAATCAGTCTTACCACTTAATGTTTCTTACCTCTTTCCCCTTCTGTCTAAGCATAGCTCCCAAGTGTTCCAATCCCTGACTACATTCCAGCGTTAATCCACCTCAGCTACTGCTGTCTTCGGTCTGACTCAGGAACCTTCGATATTCAAAAGGCTTCATAGCAGCAGCAGCAAGGGAAACAAAACAAAACAAAAGATCACAAACTTAAGTTTGACTTTTTAGGGGGAAAAAAGCATTTTAAGACAATTTATTTTGCCTACTTAGACTCCAGGAGACATTTTGCCCCCTTACTGTTGCTGCTATGAATCTGCATCACTAACAACTTATTTGGCTCAGGTGCAGCACGAGCAAAGAACTATCAGATACAGAGTCACATCAGAAATCCATACACAGAAGAGGAAAAAAGGGGTGAAAGAAAGAGTGCCTGAAGGCTGAGGCCTGAAAGACAGAAGAGCTAGGGGTAGGGAAGAAACATCAAACAGTGCAGCCAGGCTTAAGAGCATGCCCCTTTCCTACATTTAAATGACGGGATGAGCTGAAGAGTGTTACTTCAGTGGACAGGCTGCTTACACAGTTACTTAATTTCTGTTTCTTGTAAATTCTTTTAGATACTACTTGAGAAAAATGAAACATTCTGCCACATGATCTGGATAGCCAAGAACCTGCAGATGTGTCATGTTCATAGAGTCAACCACACAGGTTCAGGACCCCACAGCCAGTATCAGTTCTCATCCAAATCATCTTTAATGCCACCTTAAAAAAAAAAAAAGTAAGGATATAAATGGTGGTAACTGAAAGTGAGTCACTGCAAAAAAAAAAAAAAAAAAAGTATTTATTCTACTCCTATTCAAAACCATAATCAAACACATTCAAAAGCTCTAAAGTAAAATAAAAGTGAATTCGAGTCTCCTGTTTGCCTTTCAGCATCAGCTAGCTAAAGTGAAGCTCTGAACAATGTTTTTTTCCTTGAGGCATGTGGCCCTCAGGTAGATAAACAAGAGCTACACCCTCTCGAAAAATGTCTTTATTCAAATCTAGAATATGTATTCGGTTTTTGTAACAGATCTAAGTACTTCCTGAAAGCTTAAAATGAACAGATCAATTTGGCCATCCTGGCTAGGAAAGCACAGGCATTCTTCCCAAAATCTGTCAGATGAATCAAACCAGACCTTCTACATATACAGAAGGTATAGGATATATTTTTTTTAAACTAAATTAATATAATCACAAGTTCTTTTTCTTCCAATGCATATCCAGACATTTACATTACATTATCCTTAAACCAGTAACTTTCATTATCATCTCCATAGCTTATACTATTATTAGGAAAGATACACTTCTATCAACATATTTATTTATATGAGCAAGACTACCTCCACATTAACAATCATACCGTTAAAATTATGTAATTAAAAACCATACCTATATATATAAAAAAAAACCCTAAGCACAGAGCAGATCTTAATTTAATATAATAAAAAATACTGTAATGCTTGTTTAGATGCAGGACAACATAGTCAGCTGTTATCTTTTTTAAACAAGCATGTTACATGCATCTTTAAAAAAAAAAAACAGCAAACAGCATTATTTATATACAAACTCAGCTGAAGGGATAATTTTAAAAATATCCCATCTTTGCCCATGCAGATAAAGCAGATCAAATGACACCTGTGGACCACACTAATGAGCTGATCAATGCAGCCCCACAGCTATTCATTGCCTCTCTCCTGGCACCCATGTCCTACAGACTTTAAACTATGATCCTCATCATATCTGATACTGTTTTGTTCATTCCTGATGTACAAAATTTTGTCTCTCCTAAACCAACTTCAAGTAGTGGAGCAAAGATAACTTCCCCTTTCTGAAAAAGCAAAACAAAAAAAAACAAAAAAACCGAAAAAACCCAAACAAACCGAAAACCTCACCCCAATAAATTTCCTACCAAGCCACTAAATCTTACTTGTGGACACTTCAAAATAAAGACATTATTAACCCATGAGCACTGTCTTTGCTCCCACTAAATCATTTGTTGCAATTTCTTTCATTACATCAATAAAATCAGCTGCCATCTTAATAAAAATGTATAAAATACACATTTGGACTATGTGACCTTTGACTACTTATAAGATTCTCATATGGTTATGCATTCCACGAATGCTACTTTAAATTTTTATATTTACTTTCAATATTTACTATTATTATGGAGTAGTAAAGCTGGGTTGGGAATAATCATCTATTATTCACTCTGCAGTGCGTCAGAAGCACAACTTACCTGCCACAGAAAATTTGTACGTGCAATCGTCTAGAATTTAATAGGGAATTCAGTAACTGCAGAGTTCAGTTTGGTAAGTACCAAACAAATGCTACTTTATACTATTAAAGCTTAATTAAAATGCTGTTGTAATATACCACTGTAAGTGACACATACCAATTCTGAAAATGCTAATGGGCATCTTCTGACAACTGGTAACTTCTATCCTACGTATACAGAAAAAAAATTAAGTTATTAATCTCATCCTGAAGAGCACACACGTCTTCCTAGATGTTTTGTTTGTGCAGCTAATGCTTAACACTGTAGGGCATTAACTTTCCAAAACAGTCAAGAAGTTCCTCTCCTGTGAAGGTTTTTCATTCCTAAGCACTCTGAGGAACACTGTTCCCCACTTGTCTGTCTTACCTACAGGCAAATGCAGCCACCTTTCACCTTTCCCATCCCTTGCATATCCAAACATCTCCCTCCTAAAACTTAACACAAGTGATCCTGCAAGTTCTTAATGACTTTTAAGCTCCAGTAGTTACACATAATATACTTTTAAGCATAAATAGTAGTAACCTAAAGAGATGCTTTCTATAAACTTGTCTGATGGACCATCACCTCAAATTAAAAAAAAAAAATTCTTTTTTTTTTTAAAATTGTGCACTAAAAATATATCAGTGTTCAATGATCTCAGAGAGTTGTCCCTGAACACTGGAAGCATCTCATTTCTATTAGATACCAAAAAGTCATTTTAAAAAGTTAATTAAGAAATAATTTTGTAAAGGGCAGCTTACTATTAAAAAAATAGTACAAAGCAATTTAGCTTAGTATTACTTCTGGAGGAGAACAAGTTATTTGTTGTGTGTCAAAAAAGGAGACCTCTATTTTGACTGAAGTTTAAGTATTTGCTGTAATAATCTTCAGAAAAGGTAACAATCATGTTACCACCCATCAGCCTCAAGTGCAATTTTATTAACCATAGGGTGTTTCTCTTCTGTTGTCTCTTTTTAATGTTTTGAGGTTTCAACACATCACAGTAGATGCTGATCGGCTGATATCAAATTACTGCCCAACATCTGCAAATGCACATCTAAAAAGGACCCAAGGCTTTGGTTTGTTTTGTTATTAAAAGCAAAAAAAAATGCACTTCTGTTTTTTAAACAGGATGATCCATCTGTCTCACCTAGAAGGATGGCAACTTGTAATTATTAGAGTTACCAGAGTCCCCAGGTGAAAGTTTTGCCAAGAGCCGAGACCCCACAAGGAGAAAGAACGCCGGTGGCCTGCAGCACACCCAGGCTGTGCTACACAGCAGCCAGCGCAGGATGGTCCATGCTACCCTGACAAGCAGGAATCATGTGTCTCCTTTATCTCACACCTTGCACCTCCAACTAGAAATAAAAAATAGTAGTAAAAACACGTAGAAACACAGCTAGTAAAAACAACCTTAAAAAGGGAATTTATTTAAAAGGGATGAAACCCTCCTTCACACCTACCAAATGGCTTAAATACATCCCATAGCCAAAGCGCATCACACCGGCCAAGTGCCCCGTTACCGGGACTCTCGCCTTGGGCCCCAGACAAAGCGCTCCAGGCTTCAGCAGCGCCTCACACCACAAGTTTCCACCGCTGCAGCCATGCGCTCAGGATGCGTGAAAAACCGCCGTGGAGTTC
>NW_010143270.1:0-9944 GCF_000699245.1 Pterocles gutturalis
CTCATCTAGGTCATTGATAAAGATGTTAAGCAGATCAGGCCCCAAAACCGATCCCTGGGGAACACCACTGGTGACCAGCCGCCACCTGGACTTAACTCTGTTCACCACGACTCTCTGGGCTCAGCCATCCAGACAGTTTTTTATCCAGCAAAGGGTGTTCCTGTCTAAGCCATGAGCCACTAGCTTTTCTAGGAGAGTGCTGTGGGACATGGTGTCGAAGGCCTTGCTAAAGTCCAAGTAGATGACATCCACGGCCTTTCCCTCATCCACTAGGCAGGTCACCTGGTCATAGAAGGAGATCAGGTTGGTCAAGCACAACCTTCCTTTCAAGAACCCATGCTGGCTGGGCTTGATCCCCTGGGTGTCCTGTACATGCCGTGTGATCACATTCAAGATGAGCCGTTCCATAATCTTCCCCGGTACCGAGGTCAGACTGACAGGCCTGTGGTTCCCCGGATCCTCCTTACGGCCCTTCTCATAGATGAGCGTCACATTGGCAAGTTTCCAGTCTTCTGGGACCTCCCCTGTTAGCCAGGACTGTTGATAAATGATGGAGAGTGGCTTGGCAAGCTCCCCTGCCAGCTCCCTCAGTACTCAGTATGTGAAGTATTGTCCTTCCTGAATGACCCCTAAAGGGACGCAAGAGGAGTAGGAGCGATAGCTGTCATCCAGGTGACATCCCTGTCCCAGTTCTGGCAGTGGACAAGAGCCATCAGAGGGCCTTTGCCACTTCTGCACAGTATGCTCAGCCTTGTGGGTAGATATTGACTGAGCCGTGGTGGACTTCCTGAGGAAGCTGAGCCCAAGCTGGTGGGGAGGAGAGGTGATGGCCGCCTTGCAGGGTCATCTGTTGCATCCTCTTCTTGGGGGGGGTGTCAGCCATGATGACACGTTATGGCAGTGGCTACCCCTCCAGACCATCCAAAACCATCAGCTCCTCTTGGAGTGAGTTGTCTTGGATGGGCTGCTGTGCTTCTGCAGCTTCTAAGAGGCAAGCTCGTTTGTCCCTTATTGTTTTCCTCACATTGCTCCTCCTCCTCCCCTATGTGTCCTTTGTCCTCTCCCACAGTCACCCCATCTGACTCATAGCTGCCAGAAACTCTTGCTGAGCAGGAAGGGACACCAAGATTCCTGGTTTGCATTGGCCCACCTCTCTAGCGTGCCAAGGTTGCTCCTGATGGCATCCCTTCCCTCCAGTGTGTTGACCACACCACACAGCTTGATGTCATCGGTGTGTATAGTTTTGCTTCACGTAATGACAGGTTCTCCAAATTTATTAAAAGGGGTCATACGCTGAATTTGGAATCTATGTTGGTTTCAAGAAACAACCACATAAAAAAGATGGGGATTTTATCCTTTTTTTTTTTTTTTTTTTTTAACCTAACCTTTCTGTTAAGAAGCTTGTTTGCTTCTTAACAGTGAGCTTGTTTGCTTCAGTTTCTCTTGCATAATGCTTTCCCTTTGATTTTAGATATTAAAGCTCCTATTCTGATAATTTTCAGCTCCATTTTTCTTCTGAATTTACAAAGCATACTATGTTAATTGTGTGGCTTTCCTAATGTGTTCTGCTGAGAATCTAAAGAGAAAAGAAGAGTATGTGAAAAATGCTGGTATTTACAGAGATGAAAGAGGGAGTTTCAGTAAAGTGCAGCACTGAAAATTCTGAGTTAATGACAGCTGAGTTAGTGTTCCTATGCATCGAAATGTTAGAAACTGTACATGGGGACTCGTTTGGGACTAAAAAGTAGTATAGGCCAATTAGCAGAGCATTGCCCTGGATAAATTCATAAAGTGTTCCCTAAGAGCTAATAATTATTTCAGACATTAGGCTGTATTAACACAATTATATTTAATTTATGCTATATGAAAAGCCTGAGCATGGATGGTTCCACCACAGTGCTGGTGTAGTTGGTATTGTCTTGAAAGTTTCTTCAGTAATCTCCACTGGGCGGTATGGACAAGTCCAGTGACTTCAGACAGCATAACTACTGTATTATTTCAAAATTGCATTGTGCCTCTCTGACTGGGGCTCAAATAAATAAATCCTATATTGCAATTAATGTTCCTCCAGCTTTGCTGTTACAAATTCTTGATGATAGTACACTTATGTTTGCTACTAGTTTACAAATTCTGTATTTGTATCCTATATCTCTTCTATCTTTTAATATGGATTACAATTATACTCACAGATGAATTATAATTACATTACAAACAAGCCTTTTAGAGCCTCTTGATGCACACAAGGAAAGACTTTTTCAAAAACTTATTTGAATACTTCCGTATTAATTAGATTATACTATTTAAGTGCAAGAATGCACACCAGCAGATATCAAATGGAGCAGTTACGTAACCAGCTATAACATACTGTCCCCCTGCCTTCAGCTCAAAAGGAACTGGAAATACCCTGCTGTCCATGGGTGCTGCTAAAAAAAAACAGTCAGTTGATTAGGAACTTGGATAATCCACATTAAAGGTCAGTCTTAATAGTGTGGATCAGTATAGGTAAATACTGAAGGAATGCAAACTTGGTCCAGAGACAATTGTACATGTCAAGCTCTAACTACTACTTAAGAAATTCAGTTATTAATGGTGGTCTAAATCTTCTTAAAACTCTACTTGTGGATAATAGTGACAGAGCCTTCTCAGAACTATACAAGTGGAAGCAGGAGTTTTTGTATCTTCAAATCCAGTTTTAAGCTTGAAAAAAGTCAGCTGTTGTCTGTGTGGCAGCTGAGAAACAACTGTCTCTTTGCCTGTGTTAGCACATCCATGCAGTTGACTTGCAGTGTGTGAATGACTGGACCAAGCACACCAGTTATGTGAATGAGAATTGTTTTCGGTATTCATTATCCTTTGTTCAGTGTTCCTGGGGATCCTGAGGCAGTCTAAAAATCTGATGATCCCCCTGTGTTGCTTGGGGTGTGTGTGAGGAAGGGAGGTAGAGGAGCTCTGAATAAAGGAGAGGAGTTGTGCCTGTGAAAGGAAGGTGGCAGGATGGGAAATGTTTTAGTTTTCTTTGTTTCTCACTATCCAAATCTGTTTTAACTGTCAATAATTTGATTTTCTCCAAGCTGGATCTGTTTTGACCATGATAGTAATAGGTAAGTGATCTCCCTGTCTTTATCTTGACCCATGAGCCTTTCATCTTTGTTTTCTCCCCTTGTCCTATTGAGGAGGGGGAGTGAGAGAGCATCTGAGTGGGCATCTGGCATCCAGCCAAGGTCAACCCACCACAATTCTATAGTCTATATTCTATATAGTGTATATATTATGTATATACAAATGTGTGTGTGTATATATATATATATATATTTATATGAGCACTTTCTGGTCCAAAGTTAATGAGCAGCCAGTCAGATGATGGTCTGAGATCATGTGGGTGTGACAGTTTCAAAAAATTGTCAACCATCCGATTACACAGAAGTATGAAAACATATGGGGTATGACATAAAAAACCTGTCTCTCTAGGTATATCATAGGCAGGAGCATCCTGCTCTGATGCCTTTCTGGTGTAGACATGAGGAGGCAGCTGGTCCTATCAGTCAGTCACAGGGCAGTCTGTGAACAAGTGGTGTACAATTTTTTACAAAATGGCAACCTCCGGGGGCAGAAAGAGGTGAAGGGAACAGATGAGGTGACTGGAAGATGTACAGGACTGTGGGGCAAGTGGGACACATGGTGAGCAGTAGGGGCAGAGCTTCCCCTGCCATTAGGGTGATCCTGCTGGGTCAGGGTTGTCCTCATGCTGCTTTTGCCATCCACCAAGGTCCCTCTGGTCTGTCACCTCTGTGCTGTACCCTGGGACCCCATCTGTGTGCACCACCTGAAGTGCAGCCCAGCAAAAGGGAATCATCCCTGACCTTTATATGCTGGCAGGGCTACAGGGGATGCAGCCCAAGATATGGGCAGTCTTCGTCCAGTGTGGGTTTGGGCCAGCCCCATACTATGTGCAGGGCTTGACATTCGTTCATGTTGAATTTTGTTAGATTCCTATAGACTTGCACCTTAGCTTGTCCAGGCACCTCTAACCAGTGGCTCTGCCCTCAGGTTTATTGACTGAACCCCTGGTTTTGGTGTCATGTGTGTACTTGATAAGGTCCTCTTCTGGAACACTGATAAGTGTTGTCCAGTGCAAGTCCCTGGAAAGACTCCTAAGGAACTTGCCTTGTCACTGTTCTCTAGGTTGAATGTGAACTTTTGCCCTTCCTGATAAGCTCTTCCTCCTACATTTTTCATGTAAAAGTCACCAAAAGCACACTAGGTGTAGTTAGTGTGTTTGTAGCTGTTTGCTGAAATCTCTCAATTTTAATAGTAGAGCCACCGTAGGGCTGTTAATCTGTCATTTGCTTTGAAGTTCTTGAACTAGCCTTGTCAGTTGTGTTTATCTTCTTCAGAAGGGTTTCTCATTGAAAAAAAATCTCATCACATGCAGGATTGTTAAAGTTTTAATTGCTGGTTTAGGAGTTTGTATACAGCCTCTTGGCATGGAATTGGAAGAAATGAGAGCTGAATGAGCTGGTACACAAGAGGGAATGCTTCTGGCTGTTAGTGGAAGAAATTTCAGTTTTCTTATTTTTCTTTTGTTTCCTGAATGACCTTAAAAGATGGTGAAAACTGTAGTGCAAATATATCAGAAGTCTGTCTTTCTGATCTGTCCATCAGAGTTCTTCATACATTATTTATTTTCACCAGTTGTTTAGATGTTAAACACATTACCAATGGTGGAAAGATGGCCGAGAGATTGTATGCATCAAAGTAATGGGCATTCTGCAAGCATTTAAGCATTAAATCAACTAAGATTCAGTTGCACATTTTGTTTTCCAATTCTCATGACTTTTCAATTTTGCTTTTTTAAACTGTATTGGGGGGTAGAAATATGTATTTTGAGACTTCAGATTTTTTTTTTCCTTGATCTGAATGGTGATACTAGAAATACTGTAGTAGTAGCTGTTTTTTTCTGTATTTATATATGTATTTAATTTATGGAATGTATTTAATGGAACATTTTTAATTGAAGTTACTGTTCCTCACTCCAATTGTATGTCTAATTCTACTTTAGTTAATGTGTTATCAATTATAATACCTTTCTACTGGAGCACGTAAGTTATATAGCAATCAGTGAAACATGAAACGTTCACTATGACAAGCTTCTATGGGAAATTATACTTGATAATGTGAGTTCATCCTTTCTGACATTTTTATTCCATGTTTCTTTAAAGTTATTGAGTGTAAAGTGATGATATTCACTTGACCAGGAAGAATGAACACAAAGTACTTGTGATTAAAAAAGTTATGTGAATGAGAGAGCTAAAACTAGATCTAGATTTACAGTTCAATTTGATGGGTCACTAAACACTGTTTTCTTTTTACAGATTTCTCTTGGTGCTGATTTGTTTAATATTCAGTGTACTGTCTACTATAGAGCGTTATTCTGAATTTGCCACTGGAACCCTTTTCTGGATGGTAAGTGAACTTTATTGAGAAAGACTCTAGACAGTTTGACTAAATCTAAATTACTTTAGGTGAACATGGGAGATAACTGAAATATTGCCTGCTTTCATTAAAGGAAGGTCATAGTTAAAGGGGGGTGATTATTTTCTGGATCTGTAAACCGTGAGGGTACTTGATAAATCAACAGTTTTTATATACTTGCTTTTCGTAAGATATGAAACTGTACCCTGTAGCTCTTACAGTGGACAACTGGTGTTCATGTTTTATGCAGTGTGGAACAGGATATTCTATAGGCAGAAATGTATTTTTAAAACATATGTCTTCTAAGTCTTTTGATAAAAAATTGTCCAAGAACCAAGCTCTTCAGAGGTGGCTGAATCTCGGGGTTAAGTGATTTCTGTTAGACTAGTTTGCCAGTACATAGAAGAGCAAGGAAGAGCTCTTGTCACACTTCTATGCATCAGTTATTTGGCTTTTTAGTTGGTCCTTGTTAGCTGCTGTGGCTGTTAGCAATCGGTTCTTCTTGAACATATATTAAGTTTTTGTACTTGGCATAAAGACATTGTGCTGCTTATCTAATATATTTTTCTTGCTATTAGAATCTTAAGTAGTAATTTAAACAATAGGTGTTTTGATAGAAAAATCTTCTGACTTGGAGGTATACAGAAGTGGTTTATTGTTTTCACAGTAGCTAGGGAACAATTTTTTTTTTTTCACTGGACTGAGTGGCTGGTTTACAGATGAAATGTACCAGTCCTGAGCTATTAAATATCCTAAAAATGTGAAATCACATCCAGCAACCATCTATAAGCTGTTGCAACATATATACAGTATTTTAAGTGTTAATTTGAAGTAATGGAAAATAAAAGTACAAATAATTTGCATGAGGAATCTAGACAATGTTCCTTCTCTGTTCTCCCCTGCCCCTCTTCACATGTAGAAAGTTAAGAATGGAGATGAAACATCCCTGATAAAAATGGACTAAATAGCTTTTAAACGGTTGCTCACAGTATCTATATTTTAGCCACTCAAATGCTCTGATCTCAGTGTGTGATAATCTCAGTATTCTTGTTGTAGTTTCTTTTTTGCTAAATGGTGACTTCTAATGTGATGGATTTGGGTTTTCCATCTGGTTTGAAAACAAAAATCAGTTAGTTGTTTTACTGTGGCTTAGACTGCATCAGTACATGCAGCTTTTGCATGCAATTGACTAATCCATCATTAGGATCTCTGAGTTATCTTGGGATTTTGATTAATTTTAATCCTGTAACAAATGTTGCTTGGCCTTTAAGCCATATTCAGTGTCAAGCAAAGTGCAGTATTCTGCCAATCATATGTAGTCTTTTCATACTCACTGAAGGATGTAGAGTGATTGTAGGTCAGTATAACCACCACTCCAAACACTAATACTGGCAAGGTTTCAATGCTTAGCGGATTGTTTTTGTGTAGATGGTATTTGCATGTGCAGACATATATTATTGTTGGACAAAAAATAACTAGATGAAGACAGATGTGTGATTCACATAGTGCCCACATAGCATTGCCATCTATTTTTGAGTGACCGTCTAACAAATGAATCAGGCATAATCAGTGGCAGTGCTGGAACAATTTCTTGGCCACTTTGTGTTACAGCTTTACCCTGGAGGATATCTCTGTTGAGTTTATTTTTCTCCTTGCTGTTTTCTGAACTTCCTTCCTAGAAACAGGCAGCACAGAGGTTAGCTGTTCTGTTGCTTCACTTGCCTAGAAAGCACTTGTCTTAAAACCGTGAGTCTTAGAGTTTGTTCTGAAATAAATTCACTTCAATTACAACTCTTGAAAGATTGCTTTTAGAGCTAATTAGACTAGTTCTTTTTCATACAGTTGTGAGGCTTCTTTATTTTTTTTTTTTTTTTTTGGTTAGACTCCTGCTTGGAGCACTTGTCACCTCCCCACCTTTACCTGAAAGGAACTTCAAACTGCATCTCCCATTTTACCGAGGAGACTACTAACCCCACAGAAGCCTGGACATCATTCCTCTCTTTACTCTGTAGTAGATCATTACTCTGATTTACTTCATACCATAGTTGACCATTCATGGAAGCAGAGAGAGTTTCTCTCACAAAAGTATGAAAACACATGCATATATAGTCTACTTTCCATGCCACTCTGCAATATTGAAAGTGTTTGAGAACAGTGGAGACTGCCAGCATAGTGAGAAACAAAACTAGACCAAAGCATATATTGGGTCAAATTCAAAATGAAACTGATTTCTTTCTCTCCTGATTGAAGGAACCTGTAATTCTTGGTATAGCCCTGTTAGTGCGTCAGTAGCAAATAAATACTGGTATGTGATGCCTGTGGTATTTTCCTGCTTGTGGGAAAACTGCTTTTCATTATATTGAGGTGGATTAACAGTTGAGAATGATCAATTTAAAAATTGTAATGTTGAAAGTTGGGAGGGCCTGACAAGAAGGATAACATTTGATGCTTGTAGACACTTAAGCGTTTTGGTATTTTCTTACATAGGGTGAGATGATGTGCCAAATAAAATTTTGGATAATGTGTGTCACTGAGGTAGACATGCACATTAGTACCAGATGTAACTGCAGATGTGTCCTAAACCACTAAAGTCTTATTTTTAAAGACTGAATTTTTTCAAGTTCTTAATACATCCGAGTGGTGTAAGATAATTTCTTGTCAAGTGAGAAACCTGTCATCATTCAGACAAGCTGTGTGAATATACCGAGGAGAGAATATCATATCAAGAAGGCCCTCCAAAGCTGTGTTTGTAGTTTGAATGGAAAAAGGGGACTGAAGAAACAATTGCTGGAACTTAAAGAAAAAAAGCCCCAAACCCTTACTCCCCCCGACCCAAGCATATGTTTTCAAGTCTCAGAAAAATCAAGTGAATTGTGGAGAAAAAAGAGACGACTCTTTGGCCCAGCATTTGAATGTTGAGGCTAATCTGTCATCTTTGAGACTGTTGAAGACATTGCATAGCTGCAGCTTCTGATATAGGCCAATGCTATCCTTCCTCAAATGCTGTAAATCTGGATTTCCTTGCTTGGGCTTAAAGGAAACTTCTGTTCTTTGCATTTATGAGGAAAAGACAACATGTAAATCTCCATCTGATCATTATTGTGGTAAAATCTGTTTACTTCCGTGGTAGTAGGACTGGTAAAATTGCTTGTCTTGAACTTGCAAATGCTGTAATTTGAAGCAGTTTTTTGTACTCATGATACCAAATATTTTGTGTATTCACTGCCACTCTTGGAAGGGTTTTTGTCAGCTCTGTCTCAGATAATCTAATTTAGTTTTTCCATGTAGATACATGGTATTACCTTTGTTAATTCCTGGTTGGTTTTTTTTTTTTTTTTCTCCTCTGACTGTTAGGCAAGCCAGCAAATGAGGGATGTAACAGTGGCATTGGCACCATGAATCATGCTGATACCAACAGAATGGATAGTGAAGAACATTATTCCTCCTGAATTTTTTATACTTGCAGAGAGAAGCTCAGAGTTTCAAACAGTACTTAAAATAGATCACAAGACTTCTAGATAGAACAACAATGTACATGTTATTTCACAATCCACAAAGCTTAAATGCACTTGCAGTTGTTTTTTATTCAGATTGCTACATGTAGTATGGTATGATAAGGAATCTCTAGTTTTCCCTGCTTTTCTTGGTCCTGGATCTCTACTGTTGGGAGCTTTTTCACTTGTTTATCCATCGGTATTTAGGATCTACTGCATAAGAAAGTTCTTGTAAATCATGTCTGTGGAAACAAGCACAATGGAACAGGCCACAGTTGTAAATGAAGTTAAGCCAATACTACATTACCATCTGCCTTCTAAACTTGCATTGGCTGCCCCTCTCTTCAGCTCCTGCAGACATTGGGATTTTTCAAGCAGGAAGGGCAAATAGGGTTTTCCAAAGTAATTGTGGCCACTCTAGTTACAGATTGCATAATGGGAGGGGATAGCGTCTCTACTTGTGATAGCATGAAAATGCTGGATCTCACAGAACTCTGAAACCATGTGCCTTGGTGGTTTCTTCTTTTCATATAGTCACAAAATAATTTGAGTTGGAAGGATGCTCAGAAGGTCTTTCCAACCTCCTGCTCAAAGCAGGGTCAGTGATGAGATCAGACCAGGTTGCTCAGGACATTATCAGGTCTTGAAAACCTCACACGATGGAGACTGCATAGCCTTTCAGGGAAGCCTGTTCCAATGCCTGACCATCCCTCATGGTGAAGATTTTCCTTATAACCAATATGAACCTGCCTTGTTTCAACTTTGAGTTGTTCTCTTTCGTCCTTCTGCCATGGTGTGTTTTCTTTCATCTTCCTGCCATGCACTGCTGTTAAGAACCTGGCTTCATCTGTCCTGATCCGAAGTCAGGGATGTTTTGATACAATCCCAAGAGGGAGATTAAGACCAAATGAGGTCAGATGCCGTACATCCAAAACAACCTTATTAACAACAATAAAACGTAAAAGTGATAGGAAAGAG
>NW_010143270.1:9975-26512 GCF_000699245.1 Pterocles gutturalis
TAAAAAGTTGAAAATAAGCAAGAAGTAGAGACAGAGATGCAAGAAACAGTTACCACCCAAGTTCCGCGGTGCTTAAATGAGCCACAGGCCTTGGACGGTGAACACACATACTCACACATTCACTCACACCTCCACTCATGTGCACCCACACAACACCCCCATTCTCACACTTTCCTGTGGGCTTTTTATAGGCAGTGCTGGAGCAAGTCCCTTGGGCAAAGGGTCTCCATGGCAATGGCACGTCCAACACGTTCCACACGTTGCCCTCCTCCCCCTCTCACGTATGCCCATGCTGCCCCCATGGGGTACACGCGCTTACTCCGTGCTCTCTCACTCACTGAGCATGTCCCAGCATGTGGTGGCAGTCGCAGGGGCTCGTGTTCCCCCGCACAGGGAGGCGTGACTCTTTGCACCGCTGATGTTGCATCTTCTTTGTGCACAGTACCACAGGCAATCTTTGGGACAAATATCCCACAGTTCTCTCACACCATCTTGTCAATATATACCTTCTATGTATTGAGAGGCAGCTCAGAGGTCCCACACGCATTCATTTCTCCAGGGTGAACAAGTCCAGTTCCCTCAGCCTCTCGCCTTGATGGTCCTATGCTGAACTTGCTCCAGTTTATCAAAGTCTTTCTTGTAGTGGTCAGAAGAAAACAGCTGCAGTATTCTAGATGCAGTCCAATGAATGCTAAGTAAAGTGAGATAATCACTTCCCTTGCTCTCCCGTTGTTAGCTTTCATCACTTCCTTGCATTTGGAGGAGGTTGTCTTTAAAGACCTGCTAGCTATCCCGAGCTTGTTGAACCTTCAGAGCTGCCTTCCATGGAGTCCCACCTATCAGTTCCCTGAATAATTGAAAGTTTGGTCCCCTGAGGTGTAGGGTCTGCACTCTCTTCAGGATCCTGAATTACATTAGTTCTTGAATGCTACATCCAAGGCTTTGTCATCTATTATTCTGTCCCCAACTATTTTTTCCTTGTATATCTGAACAGCAGATCCAGCTGTGTTTCATTTCCAGTAGCCCACTCAATACCTGTGTCTAAAAGTTTCTCCTGAAACACTCCAGAGATCTCTCAGATTGCTCACGTCACTATGTTGCTCTTCAAATAGGTGCTAGCAGAATTTAAATCCTCTATAAGAACTAGGGCACAATCTAGAAAGCTTATTGAGTTATTTTAAAGACTTTGTCTGCCTTCTTGTCCTCATCGTGCGGTCTGTGACAAACTTCCACTATGATGTCATCTTTAGTGGCCTATTGTTAGATCATGATTTGGTGCAGTAAGCGCTTAATACCCGACTCATGGAAGAATTCTGTCATGTCTCTTTTAGGTCACCTGTCTGACGTCCCTGTGCATTTCTTCCAGTATCTCATGCCCTAAACGTTGGAGCAGGCCCTCTCTTGAGAAATCCTCTGTTTTGATCACCAGAACAAATTGGCGAAACTTAGCAGCATACTGAGCCAAAGGAGCAGTGTGAGAAGTGACTATAGGCAGTTCTGTAACTGGGACTGCTGAAAAGAGAGAAATTATTCTATTGTATACTAAAAACAAGTTTCTGAAATAATCCTGCTCAGGATGGTGTTTTTAACTTGAGATACAGCCTCACAAACTATCATGCCATGCCTGCCTACCAGAAGGTGGGTAACCAGGGTGTATCGTATGTTCTGACTGTAACAGCTTGAGGATAGGGGAGGGAATGTGGCTTTCTTGCCTTTTTGTGAACCAGATGATAAAGCCTGTTCCCACCTGGAGCTGGTTTAAATTTAATTTTTAAAAATGGATTGACACTTTTAGGAAAAACAGGGAAGAAAAAACCTGTTAAATATACCCCCCCCCCACCCCCCCCCTTAATTACTCTCCAGGCACCTTTGGCACTCACGGAGAAATTAGTCAAGGTTCACTTGCCTTTTTAATATCTTCTTCCAGATACAAGTCAAGAACAGTGATTATGGGATTTCCTCCAGTCAATCCTTAATCTTGAGTCAACACTGTTCACTTTCTGTCTTTGACAGAACTGACTCCTAATTATTACTTGTGTTTGTCTGCCACCTTCCCAATGGCTTTCATAAGTGCTCCTTACACGCCATGTGACTGAGTGCAGAATGAGTTTGTGATTCCTGCCTGATCTGAAGAGCTGTGTCCCCCTGCACTTTTCTGACAGGAACCTGCCTCTTGCCATGTGTTCATCTTGAAGAAGGCAAAACCTGACAGCTGTCTTTTTGTTCCATCATCCTTACCTGTCGCTTTTTATTCTTTCTTTAAACATCAAATTCTTTCAAAATGCGCATTCTGAGAAATTAAGAGAACAGGCATAGTATAATTTCTTTGTAATTGGAAAGCCTATCTGCTTGAAATAATCTCACACTTCAGTCCTTTGCTGACATAATTATAGATGGTTTGGTAATAAATAAACACAATAAGAAAAAGTCTTTAAATATGGAGTTAGTTTTAACCTACTTGTTCTTAAAATAAATATATGCACTTTTATCATTACCTTGGAGTCCTGTCATGGGTCAGCTCTATTTCTATTGACCATATTTCCCAGAGTTCTCACCATTTTACTTCTTTTTACTTTCACTTGTTGGAGTTTCGCCTGTGAGTTCAACAATCAATCAAATCAGTGCTGATTGCTTATGATGTCTTTCATTACCAAAATTCAGCTTGCTTAACTGCTCTTTTTGACTTTTAATATTTGTAGCTTGTATGTCGGTCTTCCTATACTCCTTATTCTCAGAATAATCCTCTAAAATGTTATTTACTGTAGTGTTTAAAGTTACGCTTCTTCTTCAGCCACTTTCTTCTCTGGGAGGTTATCAGACCTATATGGACATGTCTGCTTCCTGATGTATAAAGCTTTTTTGCAGGTGTGCGTGCATATTATACAACAAATTTATATATTTTCACTAGTTACTATTGTTGTGTGGTTGTTCAAAGCAAAGAATGTCTTGAGCTATTCTCAAAGAGTTGCAAATGTATTAGCACACTTTTTGCATGACCACAGGCAAACCTTGAAGTTGTCTGATTCCAATATCACAGCAGCTAAGACTGAGACTAAAAATTTTAAAAAATGCTTAGGAGTATTTTTAAGTTCCCATAGAAATTATTGGTTTTATTTTAAAAGTTTATGCCAGAAAAGGAAAAAATACTATGTTTTCAGCAAACCCTGCATAAGCTTATGGCCATCTGTTTTTTCAGGCTTCCTTCACTGTGTCACTTTTAGGTAGCATTCTATCCTTCCACTTTGTCGCAGATTTTAATTCCCTAATATATTCAGTTTTGATTTTATCTTACTCTAAGATGATTCTGTTGAAAAATTATTTTTAAAAGTTGCCAAAGCCTCATGTATAGGTTTTTGCCTATGCAGCAGGAGACTAATGTTTTCTTGATGATCTAGTAGTTTGTGTGTCAGTTTTGATCTGTAAAGGGATCTAGATCTTTACAGTTATGCTATTAAAAAATAAACTATGAAGTGGGCTAGATGAATTTCCTCCTTTGAGGATTAATCTGATTGTTTTCATGGTTAGAGGTCATATATTTTTCTGCCAGGAGAGGTCACCATCGTAGTTTACAAAAGTCAGATTTTTATTTTTATTTTTATTGTAAAGACCTTGCAAAAAGAGTTTCTTAGCCCATGGGAGTAACTTCACTAATTGTGCTGTTCTAAAAAACAAGAAAAAAATTATTTTTTTCATGCACATTATGTTTTTGCACATTATGAGTAACAGAACACAATGAATCATCAATTTATATAATGATAGTGTCGTAGGTGAAAGGGAAATTCTCTAGTTTAGTATCTTGATGTTAATGACTTTTTAAATTTAAGAATACCAAGAGTGTTCTTGACGTTGAGAACATAGAATGGTTTTGCTCTAAATCATATTGATTCAACATTGTTAATTTAAAGTCTATTTGTATGCTATGATGTTTTTAATGTTGTGATCATTGCAATTGGAATGAAGGAAGGATAGGTAATATTGTTTATCTTAATGCACTTTCCAATTCAGAACACATAATCCAAGTGTGAAATCACTGCAACATTTTCAGGCTAAGTGTTAATGGTAAAACCGTGTAGGAATTGATATACCAATTTTGGACCAAAAGCTTAGTTATTTCAGTGCTGTATCCCTGATAGTGGTCTATTTTCAATGTAAAAACAAAAAAACCACAACAACAACAAACCAAACCAAAACAAAAAAACTCCCAAAAGCCCCCCAACTTTCTTACAAAACTATTATCTATTAAAATATGTAATGTGTTTCTTTTCTTTTGCTTTCACCATGGGCCACAAGCAATGTGGATAGTCTCGGTGTTTCATCTGGGATCACCTCTGCTGTTTCAGCGGCACTGGATCCTGGATTCCGGTGGGTTTTCTAGATGAACTCAGCTCTTGTGGTACAAGAGCTTCCTTTGGGAGACAGACTTTACACATCCACTTTCCTCTGAGGTGGTTCTTTGCTGGAAAAAGCAACAGCATATCTTGCGAACAGGTTAACACCTGTAGTTCATAGCGGTACAGTACTAGGGGGCACACAATACCCTTAAAGTCTTTGTTTTCAGGATTCTTACTTGTTGCCTTTATTGTAGACCTTCACTGCCCTCTCACATTTCTTGGTTGCTAGCAATCCTCATGTAGTGACTACATTTAGCCTGTAGCTTTTATTAACATGACTCTGCAAATCCTGTTGGAGAAAGGCCTGAGGTGTAAGATTAGGAGCTCCCACATCAGCTGCTGCTTAAGCTTTTCAGGTGAGAGGCTCAAGCTGTGGCTGTATTTAGGAGTCAGGGCTTAAGGGGACAATCTCATTAAAGAGTTTTAGGCTGCAGCTGGGTCACATTGTTCTGTATCTTTGCTAAAGTCACCACTTGGTTTTGGCTTTATGTAATGATTTCTTCTGCATCATATGCCATGAACACATCCTCCTGCTCTATATATAGGCTAGGCATCTCAGAATACCCATACTTCAGTGTACCAAGGGATAGCTGGTTTACTTAAGCCAGCTAAGGCATGTGTGCATTTAACTGCTCTGTTTCTGAACTGGACCTCAGGAGGGCTTTTCTTTTTTGAAAGTAGTAAGTTGAGGAGGAGTGGAGGAGCTCTCCCATTCCTTTATTTTGTCTCTGCTTTTGTTCCTTCTCCCATTTAAGTCGTGCAGTCGCCTTTATAATGTGTCATCTTTAACCTGTTAGCAGAGTAGAAATAAGGCTGCATGGGATATAAGCTTAATTTAGTCTTCTCTATGATTTATGCGGAAGTATATGTATTTCTAACAGGTTTGAGGGCATTTTCTCAAGCCCATCAAAGCAATTAGAGTTAGAAAGTAAAAGTGGTGAAATTTTTATCCATTTCCTGCTTTTGTGTCAATTTATAACTCTGAATCTGTGCTTTGCCACACAGCATTAGCACTTAGGGCCTTTTCCAGCTCTGTTTAATAAAGTGATATGTTGATAATCTAATACATGAAGTTCACAGGTACTCCTCCTGCTGGCCTCACCAGATAATTTCTTACAGATGATAATGGATTTCTTACAGATAATAGCATGCAGAGTAGGTCCCATAATATTTAATATCATTTTGTGATATTTGTGCAGTGTATATTGCCTGTGTAACATCAGGTGTTTATGAGGTGTCCAATCCCTTGAAGGAACTGACAGGTAAACTACTTCAGTAGAAAGATACGCTATTCCTTTTATACTACAGAAGAGTCAGACTATGTTAGCGTAGCATACATCTGAATAAAAATAACCACACGACTCAAAAGCTTTTGATCTGTTATTTTCTTCCTCGTAAACCTGTGAGAAAGAAAACAAGAAAGAGAATCCCAGTTTCTTTCTGAACTTCTCATTGGTCTGTATGAAAATGAAAAAATTGATCAGGAATATTATATTATTACAACATAAAACGTTAAAATAGATATGGAATATTATTTCATAAAGTAAACATATTAGGAAAAAAAAAATGTGTCCACAAGTCTTTCAACACATTCCATAAGCTTAAGTTTTCTGCTGAGTGATCTTGCTGAGTTGCCATAGTCTTTCTGGAATAAAATGTAACTATCAAGCTTCTTGATGTGAATTATGATACAGTTATTTTTGTGGCTTATATTACCTTGTGGGTTGCTCTAATGCAGTACAGAACATGTTGTGTTGGATGATTGCTGTGTGCTTTTCAACTGTCTAAAATTGTGCAGTAAATATGGCTGAGATTAATTAACAAAGGGACAGCTCATAATGCCCCTAGTCAAATTTTACTCACTTCCTACTCTAAGTCTATAGAGTTTTTTGTGCAAAGTGGCTTCAGAATGTGGCCCAAGAGACTAGAGAAGCATTTCTTACTTGTGAGCGAGAGGAAGATGGAGAGGTACATGCAGGATTTTTCCAATTCCTCCACTTGAAATTTTGAGACCCTCACAAATCTGAAGGTTAAGAACCATGGATATTATTATTTACAATTCCAAAGTAGATATTCATATCGGATAGATTCCACTGCAGGAGCAAAGACAAACTCTTCCCCTCCTGCCAGAGGTGGTCCTTCAGGTCATGCTTCAAGACTTGCGGTTGTGGAACTGGAAGGCTCCTGTAAGGTATTGATGGATCTATAGAGAAATTAAGAACTTCAGGCACTAACTTCTTGAATCTTCTTGATTCACTATTCGATTGTGTTTGCCTTAGTGCTATCTTTCTGAATTAAGCAATTCTAGAAAAAAATCCTGCTCAAAAATAATTGACACAGTAGTTAGTTTTCTTTGCAGAAAAATTGTTGCCTGTCTAAATAGAATTTAAAAGAAAGTCTTCCTCTCTGACTTGCCCAACTCACTTGAATGGTACTGTCACAGGTAATGTGACTAGAGCACCATGTGCTTCCCTTAGCGTACAACTTCTTTCTGTACAGGAAACAGCAAATGTCAATAAACTGAAAGATAAAAGATACTCCTAGTACAAAGTCAGCAAATTTGGCATATTTGTCAGACATGCATGGAAACATTTTTTAAAGAGATGTTAAACAAATCTCTTTGCATCCAAAGAACAGATGTTTAAACATTAGGTGCATTGGTTTAATCTAAGAGATGCAAGTCTGAATAAGCTAATGACACTATAGGACACTTAGCAGCATTTGGCATCTTTTCTTCCATATATTGGATAATATATTTTCACATACGATGTTTGTCATCTTTATAAGAGTGAGCATGATGGTAGGAAAAAGTATTTTCAGTATCAGTAGGTTTTCATGGCATTTGAGTAGCTATTAAGCTAAACAGCTCACTAAATTGACATTTTCAACTCTAAGGACTGGAAAACCTTGAAGACGGGTTATCAGATTAAATTTTGGACATAAATACACGTGTGCAAACATTTGGACTGTTAAACCTTTATGCTTGCTTCTGAGGCTTCATTGTTTTGAGCTGCCATTCCTTGACTGAATCTTCGTGAGCACACACTATTCATTTAGCCATCCCACTTCCTCCTTTTACCCAAGCACCTAAATATTCCAATAAAAAAAGTGAAGAGAGCCTTGTGTGTGCTCTCCACCTAAAACACAGCTGCAGCTGAGAAAATACTTGTCTTTTTCATGTGTGCACTTTAATCGCTCTCGCCGAACTCCTTCCCTTCTCCTGCTTCCACTGTGCAGCAATCCATAACCGTACTGGAACATATTGTAAATTCCAGGCTATATATTTCATTTATACACACTCCTGTATAAAATGTTGATTTTCTATGTTAATGTGAGCATTTTTCTATTTGGTCATCAATGACATTCTTGGGTAAAAGTTGATGGCTTTTTCACAAGATTTTCTTATTTGACTGATTTAATTAAATATGGATGGAAGTTATTTACATACATGTTTCACTTTAAGCTTATTTTATCTAATATTTTTAATATAATTAATAAAATGTGGTTATGCTAAGAATAGCATAAACATTATTATGTATTATTTTATTATGTATTTTGTGAGGGAAAAAAAAACAAACTTATGCAGTGGCTAGACTTAAGAAAAAAAATACAAAGATGTAATGAGTATAAAGGCTTCCATCTGACTGGGCAAAGAATATTATAGGTGTGTTTTGAGGGGTTTTTTTCACAGTCAACAGGGACAATCACAGAGTAATGGAGCACTGCTACTGACTTTAGCAGAGATATAAACAGTACAAGCCCAGTTTAAAATCTGTAATTATATTATATGTCAGTTCTTCAGAGTAGATAGGCAGTTACTGCATGTTAAATGCTTTCCCTAGTATTACTGTGGCCGTTTGAATTGCCAAGAGTATCTGTTAGCACTAACAAAACAGGAAGACACTAACATACATATGAGTGTGAAGAATCTGGTCCGTATTGTTGTTTCCTTAACTCTGTGCTCTGCTTCCTGGAAGATAATTTGAATTGCAGTGCTGCCTAAAGACACTCTCCCCGGTACATTAGTCAGTACAGTGTGCCTCTGGCTGTGTCTCCGGAGCAGGTTCTGTGCCCCAGACAGAGGCTGATGCTCTGTGTTTTTCTGCCCCTGTCTCATCATCCTTCAGCGGGTGATGGTGAATGTCCTGACAGTTTATGGCAGCTGTTCTGTTCAAAGGATGTGCAGCATTGCTTTCCCTTTCTTTCCTCACAGGAGTTCAGAGAAGGGTTGCTGAGAAAAATGGAAGGCTGTCGCACAAAGCTGAGTAGCCAAGGGTATTTGTTAGTTCTATTTTGATCAAGCCTGATGTGGCTTTTATTTTTTTGAGGTAATGGTTTGTTCCTACTCATTATTTTTGGTTTTGATTTAATTAGAGGAGTTCATCCCTGGCTTTCTGTTGATATCAAATGACTTCCCAAGTTTATGAAATCCGCTGAGAATCCTGTGTCATGTGTTTCTTTCTTCGCCACTTGCAGGAGAAGGGGAAAAATACTGCTGGGAGCCTAGATAAAAAAGTTTTGCAGAATCCTTGTGATTATAATATCATTTTGAAAGGAAGGGTTCTGGAAAATTTCAGAAAGCTGGACAAAGATCTCCAACTGATATATAGATGGATGCCAATCAGGAACATATTTGGCATACTATTTAATTTACAGATTTTTTTTTATGTTTTTTATTCTGGTTCATGTTTTGTCCCCAACAACTCCTTACCATCTTTTGTTGCTATTTCAGTGAGAAAAAGTATTTTTTTCTGACTTCCCAGAAATTTTCTGGGGATTTTTTTCTTTAGCAGAAGGTAAATGTGAAGCAATAAATTTAAGATTCTGAAAAGTGTTTATGTGTATAGGAGGAAAAGGAGGCAGGTTAGGGCTTTTTTTAAAGGTGAATTTAGTGAGGTGAAGCTTGATTAGCCTTGACAGCCCTGGAGGTGGATGTGTTCTATCTTTCATTAGAAGTATACATAACAACAGTAAGTTTCATAATCTTCCTTCTTTTTTCCCTTTTTTTTTGTCCAGTTTCCATGCTTTTTTGGTCTTTGGCCTGTCTGAGGCTTCCAAGAAATTTGGTATTTGCTGTGGTCTTGGTAATGTGGACACCCATCCAGGACAAAATGAACTGAGATTAGTAATTAATTTCAAATGTATTGAAGATATAGGTTCCTCTTTCTTCCTCCTTCTTGTGAACAATTTATTTTTCCTTTCCTTAGACTGTGCAACCTTATTGACTTCATCAGGGTTTCCCAGACGTTACCAAGATGGGTTCTTGTTGGTAGCTGAAATAAAATCATAGGTTCTGGAATTTGCTTTGAGAATAAAATAGCCTCAGGCCAGATATGGTTTTAATTTCAGCTTTTAAAAGTACTCTCAGAGGTTCATCAAGGAATAACCTAAATCTAAGAAGTTTTGCTTCCTCAGCACTTACCTGCTTGTCTCCATTCTACACAGTTACCTAACTGACCCAGTGATTCTAATACTCAGTTTCTGGAGAAATGATTCTTCCAGTGCCATCACTGTTGTCTCTTAGGACTGACATTGAATAAACTGCTGATGAGTGGCAGAAGCATGTTTTTGATGCAGTTGGATGGCACATTTGCTTTCACTTGAATTGCTGTGAGTATCTTCCCTGTCAAAGGGTAAGTTGCCAAGATTGTCAACAAAATCACGTAAGCAATACTTTCTAGCTGTATTTCTTCCTCTAAGACTGTGAACACATGTATTTCTGAGGTGGTGCTTGGTGGAGGTCAGCCGTTGGTGGAAATAAGAGGTCATTAATAAGAGACTCGAAAATATATGCTACTGAGTGATGACACCAGGAACCTGCTAAAAATGTAGACAATTTAATAAGTGAGAGAGCATTTTGCAAGATTCTTGAAATGCAAGAATTGTTTTCCTTTGAAGATTGTTCTTGAATTGTGCTTTGACTATTATGCTTGAATAAATGTTTGCTTTTAGATTTCAGGCGGAGCACAAACTTAGAAGTACTACTTGTAGAAGCTCTAGATAATACATTAATTTAAAAACTCAAACTTCTGGAGCTAATTTGCTATGTATTTTCTTGTGCTTCTGCCTTGAAACTGTGCTGTAAACTTTCTTATCTTTCTGCTAAACCTTGGTTTTAGTCAGGCTAAAAGTGCCATGAAAACAGAGGAAGACCGTGCATATTTTATTGGTTCTCATTCCAGGCAAACCAAGGAGGTAGAAGGGAATACAGAAATATTAACCTAACTCTGTTTAAAATCAAAATTGTCTTGAAGTTCTGCATATTAGTGTAGAGTTTTTCTTATCTGTTTTGCAGCTTTGAAATATTTTGTTCTCTTTTCAACCACCCAGAATGTCAGTTTTAAAGACTTGTTGGTATTGTTATTCAGTGAAAATTGTGATTTAAGTGTGTTCACTCTTTGGGTGCTTTAGAATTCCCCAGGTGCAGATTGCAAAGATGCTTAAGTTAAAATACAAATATTTTCCAAAGCTGTAATTTATATAGTAGGTGTTTGGTGACTCTGAGTTACTGGATACAGTTTGTGTTGGAACAAATCCTAGAAGATGTGTTTTGGTTGTACTAGCATATAGCAATGGTGGAGGAAAACAAGGAAGGTTGTACTAGCATATAGCAACGGTGGAGGAAAACAAGGAAGGAGGGAATAGAGATCTCAACAAATCTGTCTGTGCTGTGAACTTTACTAATCTGCTTTCTTTAGAAATATCTCAAAGTATATTGATCCTTGGTTATGGACTAGTGCTTGACAATGTAGTGCTGTAGGGGGATGCAATATTAAAAAATAGATCATTCATTTATTTTACATGCTGTATATACACTGCCTCATTTGTTGAGCGGTGGCACACCCTAGCGTGGTTTACGGGAGTGGGTCCTGAACCGGGAAACCTCTGGGGAGTGGAAAGACCTGCCAAGAGCCTACAGCTCATGCAACAGTGGCTGATAAGATCCGGGCAGCACCAAGGCTCCCTACTCCCATAAGAACCCTTAATGGAGCATTAGCGACCATGGTGTGGCACAGCAGTTCACACGGAAGGGCACTTTAGCTCTGCTGGATCAACCAGGCAGTAATGCTATCCAGCTGGCAGAAGGCTCTGTCTTCTCTAAATTCTGAACCCACCACGACTGACACAGCTTCCCAGACAGAGCTTGGGTAGGAACACACTGCCACCCACGTGTCAGGCTGCAGGGCACGCCCTGCTCTTATGCCAGTACCAGGCAGCAGCAGCGAGCACACCTGTGGGAGTTAGGCCCAGGTAGAGGAGCTCCTCAACTTAGTGGCAGAGCTCTGGGAGGAAGTGAGTAGCTTGGGGAGTATCAGGGAGTCTGTGAGAGAGATAGATTAGTGGAACCACACACAACCATCCCTGGGAAAGGCCTGTCAGATAGACAGGACACATGATGCGAAGGATTCCCTCTCCTCTCTCCACCTGGCTGAATGCAGGGACCTAAGGGGTCAATAGTGACAAATTCCTGCCCAGCGCAGCAGGCATGTCTCCTCTGTGACTACCCCACCTTCCCGTGTGCCCTTGCATAATAGGTACGAGGCTCTGCAAGTGAAACTGAACAAAAATGAGGACAATGGTTCATCTAGGTTGGAGGTGTTGCCAAGACTAAGTCGGTGTACGCCCCACGTCAAAACAGCTTCCATAAAGAAAAAAAGATGGATCATTGTCATATGAGTCCCTCTTCTGAGGGGAACAGAAGGCCTGATACTCAGACTGGATCCAGTCTTAGGGAATTCTGCTGCCTCCCTGGGGCCCAGGTTAAAGATGTGACAAGAAAACTTCCTACCCTTGTACGGCCCTTGGATTATTATCCATTACTGATTTTTCACGTAGGCACCAATGAAGTTGCAATAAGAAGTCTGAGGGCAATCAAGAGAGACTTTGGGGCCTCAGAACAACTGGTTAAGAGATCAGGAGCACAAGTAATGTTCTCCTCCATCCTTCCAGTTGGAGGGAATAATGAGAGAAGAAACGGGAAGACCCAGCAGATCAATACCTGACTCGAAGACTGGTGTCACTGGCAGAATGTTGGAGTTTTGGTCATAGTTTGGTCTAAACAACACCAAACCAGCTGGTGACAGATGGCGTACCCCTGTCTCAAAGGGGGAAAAGGATCTTTGTGCAGGAGTTAGCAAAGCTATAAACTAGATTTGAAGGGGGAAAGGGATAAAACCAGACTCACTGGAGATAAGTCTGGGGGCGGCACGGCAATGTTTGAGGGATGGTGTGCTAGTGAGGTCCTTCATTCTGCTTCACAATGTCCTGAGTACACTGGAGCATACTTGAAATGTCTCCATACTAATGCATGCAGCATGAGGAATAAACAAGAGCTCCTAGAAGCTTTGGTCCAGTCCCAGAGCTGTGACATCACTGGCATACGCAAAACCTGGTGGGATGAGTCCTGTGACTGGGATGCCATGATGGACAGTTTTAGGCTCTTAGGAGGGATAGGCAGGGCAGGTGAGGTGAGGGTTAATGCTGTATGTAAGGGAGGGGTTGGATTGTACGGCGCTTACAGTTGGTGATGACAGGGTTGAGAGCCTCTGGGCAAGTCACCTCACAAACAGGGACATAGACAAAATGGAGATGTTTAATGCCTTCACCTCTGTCTTCAACACCAATGATGGGCCCTGGGAACCCCAGAGCCCCGAGTTGGAAGACCATGACTGGAGGGGTGATATAAACTCCCAGTTGTCCTTGACCTTGTTTGAGACTTGCTGCTCCAGCTTGGAGAAGAGAAGGCTTAGGGGTGACCTCATCGGAGTCTACAGCTTCCTCAAGGGAGGCAGTGGTGTGTGTGCTGAACTCTTCTCTCCTCTGACCAGCGATGGGACACGAGGAAATTGAATGAAGCCGCGTCAGGGGGAGTTCAGATTGGACATTAGGAAAAGCTTCTTCCCTGAGAGGGTGGTGGGTCACTGGAACAGGCTCCCCAGGGAAGCTGTCACAGCATCAAGCCTGTCAGAGTTCAAGGAACATCTGGAAGTAATGCTCTTAGTCATATGATTTTGTTTTAGGTAGTCCTGCAAGGAGCAGAGAGGTGGACATGATGATCCTTATGGGTCCCTTCCAACTCGTGATATTCTATAACTCTGTTTTGAATATGCAAAAGTTGACATTACAGTTTCTGGTTTTATATTTATAAATTTTCTTTTGTGAACAAGAAATGTTTCGTATACTTATTAGTTTTAGGAATTATATGCTTGTAGCCTCCCTCCATTCCTTATTTTTTTAGAAAAATTAAGTTTTGGAAATAAACAGAAGAATATTATGCTTTTCCCTATGATACACTGATGGAATGGCGCTTAAACCATCCTTTCATTTATATAAATCACATTCAGGAACAGGTTATATCCCCCTTTTACTTACTGGCTGGCATATGCATATAAGAAGTGAACAGATTAGGCACAATACTTTTAATTGCATCTTTCCTCTCAACTAGCTGATTTGTATTAGTTTTAGGAATAAATTAGATGTGCAAACTGTAGTCTGCCTTTTAATTAAAAAAACCTGATATTTTGTCTTTTTAATTCTGATAGGAAATAGTTCTGGTTGTGTTTTTTGGTGCCGAATATGTGGTCCGATTGTGGTCTGCAGGCTGCAGGAGTAAGTATGTTGGCTTCCAGGGAAGAATACGGTTTGCTAGAAAACCAATATCAATTATAGGTAAGATTTAAACTCTTTTTTTCCCCCCTTAACTTTCCTATTATCATCCATTTTAAAGTAAAGGTGTCAACTACTGCGGAGACCGTATTGCAATTCTGAGCTATGTCTAGCACTCAAGCATTTATCTACCTTGTGAACCTGTGCAACTATTTTGTCTTTTGGATTGTTAGAACTGAACATTTAAAATAAGGCAGTGAGACACAGGCAGACATCAGCTTAAGAAAGGCAAAAATGTAAATTGAAGAAATCTTTGCTAAATCTACTTGTGTTATTGGAGAAAATTGACAAGATTTTTAACACAAAAATCCTTCCTTAGGTGTGCTGTAAAAAGCACACACAAAGGTGAGTATAAATTGGGAAAAACATGGAAATTTGTAAATTATAACTCAGAAAAAATTCCCCTGGGTAGTACTAAAGTTAAACAGTTTTAGATGGTTTGAAGGACTATTGTAGGTAGCATCCCTGGAGACAGTTTAGAGAGAGAGGTGACTAACAGAACCTGTGGAACAGTGAGGGATCAATAAAAGCTGATGTTCAGACAAAATTGTAGTAGACCATAAAATCAGTGTTTCTGTTTTAAGCTTGTGATTTTATACAGACTCTAGTAGAGCTGTGAATTTTACGTTACTCAAACATCAACTAATTGAGGTGTAAGTAGAGAAAAGGGGGAGAGGTGAAAAGGGGAAAGAATGAGCTGATGTTTCCTTAACCATCTGTGACTTTATGAAACTTGCTGGAAAAACTCAGGAAACGACATTCTGTTATACATCTGGATATGGGTAGTGAATAATGTGATAAGATACTGTATTCAGTTTTGTGTTACTGAGAAAGACGTATTTCATTACATACAAATACATTCTTCATCTGCTTCTAGACATGATTTAATTTCATGACCTAACCATGAAGCCTATAGGTAACTTTTTCTCTCCTGGTCATGTTCTTGACTTCTCTTTCAATTGAGAAGTGCTTCTTAGGTAGGTATATTAGAGTACACAGCTGAAGGAGAAAATGCGGCAGTCCCATTAAACTGTGATTTCAACTTGATAGTGGTTCTGTATAACGGTACTGTACATCTACCACAGTAAACATTAATGTTTATATAGCTTTCGGAGAAGACACAGTGTTTTTTGTTAAGAAAAGCTGAGAATGACTACAGCTGGTTGTTCATTCAAAGGTATCAGTACTGCTTTTATATTTAAAATTCTTCTAAGAACACAATACATTTAAAGTCAAGATTTGTTTTTACATATCAAATGCAGATGGGACTGTGTCTTCAGTAATCCAAATAGTTAAACTTGGAAATGCATTTGCCGTGAATGATAGAATCATACTGACTCATCCTGTCATTTTCAAATCAACAAGAATAAAATCCAAACACTAGAAAAAGAAACTAAAGGAATAAAACAGAATGTAAAAAATAAGGTATTAATTTTACTTTTGCATTAATACAAAAGTCTTTATTTTAAAAATAGAAAATACCAATGAATTGTCTTTGATATCAGAGCAATTTCTTTTATGGGTTTTTGTACACACTGAAGTTTGGATTAACTCTTAGAGAGCTCAACTTGGGTAGCAATTTTGAACTTCTTTAATTTCTCATGTTCTCTTTCTCTTTTTCCCCTCTCCAGTTATAAATAAAAATTATTTTAGTGCTTATTACCAGATATAGTAGTCAAGCCTAGTTATTACTTTCTTTTATAAACTTGTTTAATATTATTGCATTCCATGCGGCGTAAAATAGTACGTTAACATGCAACTTCTGTAACTGAAGAAGGCAAATGTTAGGACACACTATTTCTTGAATGAGCTTTTAAAATTTTATCTAAAATGGAAAATGGTGTAATGTCTCTACATTGTAAATCAACATTTTTTATTTCTTATGTAGATTTTCTAAAGTTAGTCTAATTTTTGTCCTCTTTACAGACCTATTATAGGTGATTACATGTAAATGAGAGAAGACAATTCTATAATCAAAGAACCCGTCAGAAGGCATAGATTGAATTCATCCCCAGCATACCAAGACTAGAAAAAACACTTTGTCTCTCCATGCTTCTTCATTCCCTAGTTCACAGAATGAGCATGTTTAAAGAGTGTGCGGTGCTCATGGACTATGGACAGCAGCAGTAATAGTGATACCTTTCCTAAATATTGATTTAACACTTCCGTTACTTACTATTTCGGTAGGGTTCAGTTAGGAGCTAAATGGTCCTGATAATCCCAGTGTAATTAGACTTCTGTGAAAGGCAGGTAACAAGTACAGGCAATATCTAGAGAATGTCCTTTCACAACCTCTTTTATCCTTTTGTTGTTGCAGAAAATGTCATGAAGAAACAATTTATAAATTAACTTTTGTTTCTCCTGGTTTTGACAGCATGCATTTTGAAAGACATAAGGGGGACACAAATTACTGATGTAAAGACCTGAGTACACATGTGTGTTCATCTCATATTATACTGCCGGAGGCTGTCCTGAGGAGC
>NW_010143271.1:0-448 GCF_000699245.1 Pterocles gutturalis
TTGTAATAATATTTCTCCAGACTTCTCTCCGCTTCCCCAGAGTGAGTAAAGCATTTGTTTCCACAGCTTGGTCACAGATACTCACATTTACCTTGGAAATGGGCTCAACCTAAAAGAGAGACCCAGAGACTCCTGTGCTTTGGCGACCTCCTCATCTGGGCACAACAGGACTCGGATGCAAACACCTTTGTAATGTGGATGCACGTTCAGTCCTGTGTGTGACCAGAAGAGCTGGGGCCCATTTCTCCTGCTACGAGAAGACTGTGGAAGAAAAGGGATTTGGAGAGTACTTTTCTAAATGACAAAATTTCAACCACCATGAGACAGGCACTCATCTCCCGAACCAGACTCAAGTTTGATCCAGCTCACCCCTACTGAACTCTGATTTTTCTTTTTTCCTCCCTTCCTTACATTTGACAGTGTTAATCTGATGCTGCAGAGAACTCGA
>NW_010143272.1:0-10382 GCF_000699245.1 Pterocles gutturalis
GGTGGTGGTCCTGACACCAAGACAAATAACAAGAGAAGGCAACATTTCAATCAGGGAACTGAATGCATGTGACCTTTTCTGATTGGGGTTTGGTGTCCTGGGTGCAAGCTGGCAGTCAGGAATGGATGATGTTTGCTAGTGCAACAGGTTGAGGATATGTAAACTGCATCTAAAAAGTAAGGAACCTACAATCTGCCTCACTCTCCTGGTGAATGACTCCTAGACAGCCTTATCATAGCACGGTAAAGAATTACTGCTACTAGTTTCAACGTGATGTGTGGGTACTGGTACCAGAATTAGCACATCATAAGAGCAGAAAACCAGGAGGAGGACAAGGGAGGCCAGCTGGATGGTGAGTTTAGGACAGAAACCTGGGAGACAGCTGTGAAGGGAGTACATGTTGGCAGGTCCTGCTGAGCAGCCCCAGAAAGGCAAAACGGAATGGAGAAAGTAGTGGCTAACACCACCTGGGGAAAAAGTGAGTGGTCTATCAGGGAAGTGGTTCTTGGGCCTTTTAGCCCAAGGAGAGAAGGATGATGTAAAGGAGGTAATGTGGTGATCAGTAGATTAAGTGTGAGTAGGGAGGAAATCAGAAGGAACTGAGAACTGGTCTCAGGAATTTGACCTAGAAACAGTGAAGTAAAATGCCGATTATGGAAAAATCTTGCCTGCTGTACGGAAGCACATTGCAAGTATTTCCCCAGATCAGAGGTTGCTTTAAATTAATGAGGTCAGAAGAGAGCTGACCATCCCATGTGAGCTGCAAGAAAGAGAAGCAACATTAAGTGATTATGCATTATTTATAAAAATAGCTTCTGTTTCTCATACTGCATTTCAGGTCTCTTATAGGAACTCAGAAACAGATATCATTTTCATCAGTCCTACTATTTAAACTTCAGAATGTTTTAGCTCACACTATAATGTTTTTCTTTTCAGAACATGATCTCTGTGTGCCTTAAATAATTAATCTTCAGGCTTGGTTTAAGTCTTGATCCTTATGCCAGTACAGTACCTATATACTCAAGTGAGTCCCTCTTTTGAATAATCTGTGTGTGTGTTTTGCTGGTGGAACATTCCAACATATTCCAAATTATTTTTGTCTTGTAAGTCTTGATCTTCATCTGTGAATGTTAAAATTTCACTTAACATTATGTACTCATCATCATGTATTTTAGTCCTTCCCCTGGCATAGCTATCTTTGAGTCATGCCAGAGAAAAAATCACCCTTTATCTAAATATAAAAAATCATCAGTGGACCCATTCCCATTAGGACTGCTCGTAGCCTCTGGTCAGTCTATGGACCTTATTTCTAGCAGACAGTGTGATGTTTCATCTGATCTTCACCCTCTTTTCCAGCAATGTCTAGGTTGCCTGTACTTCCTATTCCTTTAGCTCCATCAAGTAACACTGCATAAGAGCTTCTACCAGGTACTCATTCGAGGGTGACCAATATATATATTGAATCTGAATCCAGTTATTTTAGTTCATAATTCTTTTATCTAAGTAACAGTTCATCTGCTGATGTCTACAGTTTTAAAGCTCTTGCAGTTCATGGCTTAAGGACTATATTTCCTTCAGTTGGTGAAGAAGAAAAAGCATCTATGAGATCAAAATATGGATTAACATTTATGGAATATAGCACAGGTATTTCAAAGGAGAATTTTTAAATTTTGGAAGTTCAAATGTGTCCTGATTGTGATTGGGGGAAATCTAATTACTATTGTCAATAACCTACACAAAGTGCTTAGGATGCTAATATTTACTAACCACTAACAATTTGGTTTTCCAAATATGATAGGTTTTGATTTTTCTCAACCATCAATAACTTGACTTTATTAAAAATATAGATGGTAATCCAGTCCTGAAAACACTTTATTTAATCAAAAGCAATAATGCTATTACATTATGTGTAGTTATTAAATTTATGTTGATGTTTTAATATCCTTTTTAATCTATTTAAGAAGTAAAAAGATTTTGTGTTAATTTTTGCAATCTACCAGTAGACATACAAAATAAACAGTGTAGTCCACAAAAGTCATGTTGTCAAATATCCTGTAATGTGTTTTATGGTACCTTAAAAAGAAATAAATTAAAACCAGCTCATGAAACAGGAGCAGTTCCAAGAGAGACACTTTTTAACATCTGTAATGCTAAGTCTACTGTTAAGTCCAACAGTCTAGAACTTTTGAGGAAGAACAGGAAGAAATTATGTTTAAGTTTACAATAAATTCCAGAGCATAAAGGAAATGTCAGACACACATCACATTTCTAAGTAAGAAACTCCTGCGAACAAGTCAATATTTGCACTACGTAATCAAAACAGTGTTAACAACCACCTTCTATGTATAGGTCTGGGGAGATAAATGTCTCAAAATTTAGATCAAAGGGTCCTTCATTTTAATCACGAATGAGCTTGGAAACTAACTGTACTTATTTAACCAAATGTTCCTTACAATATCTCTTTTTTAGTATAAAACTGATTTGGATTTGATTTTTTTTTTGTGGGCTTTTTTTTTTTTGTTGTTTGTTTGGGGTTTTTTTAGAAATAAGTTCAGTTGTTTCAACATTGTAAGTAAAAATGCCTTAATAATGTTGGATAAACCAAAATAAGTAGCATGCTGAGACACCTCTATTTCCACTAGAAGTTATAAATAGATGGAATGGTTCCAAGTGTGGATGGATGGAACAAATGATTTATCAACTAGATCAATATCACTTGCTGTATCTCAAAACAGAAACAAGTGGAGGGAGAGCAATATTTTCAGGCAATATTCTTTTTTTTTCTTTTTTTCTTATTTTTTCCTAAGCTTGTCTATAGTATACCTTGAAGTCCTATAATACTGCTGTATATCAAAAAGATCCTCTTATTTATTTACCTGACCAACCAGCAGGCAATTTGCAAGCCATTTTCTATCTATGACTTATCTTCAAGCCTACAAAAGAGAGATCTCCCAGAACACGACATGGCATGTAGATTCTGCTTTATGCAGCTATACCCACATAGACATCTTCCAATGCACCAATGTCCTGATGTCCTGGTGAACTCATGTGTAATAATTGGGTAGTTCTGATAAAAATAGAAGAACCACGCCGAGGAAAGTCAGTGCTCAGGTGATGTTCGGAGGGAGGAAGGGGGAAAATGTGTATCTGTATGTGTACGTTCAGTGTCTATTACGCATTTTCTCTCTCTCTTTTGAACTATTTTATAACAGGATGGTCGAGTTAGTCCACAGCATTTTACAACCCCTCTCATTTTCCTCCAATGACTAAGTCTCTCTTTCTCTGACCTTTACATTCCCTGATCAATCAAAATTGTTCTGCTGGCTAGTCGTCATTTATGATGGATAGTCAGAAGGGGAAAAGACCCTATTTGAATTAATGAGGTTGCCAAAGACCAAGTAACACAGAGGTAGCAGAAAAGGAATTTATTTAGTTCCACACATTGTACTTGCAATGTGAAAGCAGATATCTGCTGTTTGAGGATATTCAGACATTCTCAGTGCAACTCTTTGGTCAAATGCCATGCTATACTTGAGGAATATTGCAATGTGTGTTGCTGGCCACAGGGAATTTTCATTTGTTAGGTCCCTTCTGGACAGCATGAAGACATCTTGACTTTCTTGCCCTGAGAACAGAATGCTTTTCACTACACGCTACAGTGAGTGATTCCATCTCCCCCAACAATAAGACAAGTTGAGGAGGCCTTGTGTTATAAACATATAAGCCAACTTCTTCCTGTAAGAGGTTTGGGATGAAGAAACAAAAGTTATTTTTTCTTTTTTTCTTCCCCTGAAGTCTTGAAGAAGGTGACAGAAATTCAGTCATCTCTGAGATTGCTCAGAAACTACCTTGTATCTAAAGATCAGGAAGGAGTGACAAAATCATAACCAGAACCAACAGAGAAAGCACCTTAATATAGAAAAAGTGCTTTCTTATTCCTAAAGATTGTAACTGTATACATTATAGCTATATACATATAGTATGTACAACATAGGTACATACGTATATAAATACATACTATATAAAATAATTTGCATGCATATAGATAAGCTGTATGATATGTTACGCACATATAGTTATGTATATATTAAGAAATAAAGGCTATATGCTATAGAATTAATATTTTATTTCTTGTGGTACTTACCACTGTTTATGACGAAGTGACACTCAAAATGTGTACATGATATGTAAACACAGACAAGGGGTCAAATTCCTCTCCTGACAACTGCATGTTCTAGACCGAGCCACATCTTCAAAATAATTGGGTGATATGGTCATTCTTGCCTGCCATCCTCTTGAAAGATTATGCACGTGCTTTTTTTGTATCAGCCTTTATATAACCTTATTTTCTACTTCTATTTGTTCAGGTTGAAATTTTCCATCCTGGCTGGAACTGAACGCATATACAGTGGTTACACCAAAATGTAATGTGGTACATGCCTTCTGCTTGGTGAGACTAAGGCAGGAGCAGTAGCACATTATTCACTCCTCTCTCCTCATTCAATACAAATGTGACCTTATAGCATGTAATCTTCAGGCTGAGGGTTTTGGAAGTAAGGAAATGTGGAGATTTCAGCTTTTTTGAGCATGTGGTTGGAGAAAAATGTCATGTTCTTTTTCTCACTTGAAGACTTGAGCAAGTGAATAACATCCATGCTCTAAAACATGAGATCCACCTTTGCTGGAGAGGAGAATTTGATGGTTTATACCTGACGTGCAGTGTTTGCTGACTCTATGGAAAATCGGGTTGACTTCTAAATAGCTGGAAAACCATCTGCAAAATGGTTGCAATGAATAAAATTTAACTAAATTAATGAGACTTTGCAGCTCTATTTCCAGATTTTGAATCCATAGTTAGGTGAAGAGCTACTACCTTGCTTTTGTAATTTTTCTCTGCAATTCCAGCTCTGGGCTGATGATAGGTGTCCAGCCAGAGCAAGACATCAAAGTGAGGAAGAAAACTGTCCTCCCTGTGCTCTGAATGCCTCCCTTAACTTAGTACAGTACTGACAGCTCCAAGGAGAGATGCTGGCTAGTCTGAATGCTGAAAGGGTAACAGCTGAAGTGGAGACAGAGGACCAAAATTTTGGGAAGCTGACTAGAGAGAAAGGCAAAACTTGTGGGTGTGATGGAGACTACAGATTTATAAGCAGGAAGACTCATGCTTCCAGTAGGCAAAGAAAATGACGGGGACACCAATAGGAGGTGAGGAGACAGAATAATGGGAAATTGATTTTGTCTTGTCTTCAGGTAGTAAATGGATATGGCATGATGGGAGACTTGGGTTTAGATGAACAAAATAACTGTGCTCAGGAGCCACTTGACAATTTATTCTGCCCTTTTCCATCTTTTCCTTATCACACAAACGATTATATACTTGTTTGCTTCCCATCATTTGCCCTCTCTCTTTTGGTGATTAAAATGTGGATTTTTTTTTTGTTCTGGGAATAAGGTAGTTTTAGAAGGGAAGGTTATATAGAGAGACGATTATGTATTCCCGTGTCTTTTATGTGGATAATTTGGAACGTGTATTGTGAAAAGATTTGTATTTGCAGGAATCACATTCTGAAGCAATTGAATGGTGCCAGGGAGAATGCACTTCTCTTTCTCCCTCTCTGGCAGAGTCCTTGTGTGATGCTAATCGGAGCAGATTTAGAGAGTGCATAGTAAATAAAGCCTGAACAAAGGGACATATCCTAAGGAGAAGTAAAGAAAGTACTGACTAGTTGTTATGAAAAGTAAAGTGTCTATGGTGCACTTTGAATGGCACGAGTATTGTGGGGAAAAGAAAAACCATAGGATTAAAGCCAACCTGTAAGCAGAGGCATATCATGCCAAATTAAAGTTTCTGGGACAAGTGCAATAGCGTTTTCCTAGGTTATTTTGAAAGTTTGATTTTGAAACATTAATATTTTCTAAACAGGGGATTTTTGTTTCACTCTGTATGATTGTGTCTATGCTGATTTGTAAGTACACCTTTCTGATGATAACAGCTCGCCTTCCAGATCTTTGAAGAAAACTCTCTTGGCAAACGACCTAAGGTTAATGCCTGGTATGAAGCTGTTATTCCCAGTTTCACAGTACACAAAAAATTACTGACCTGTCTGAATAAGAAATTAATATTTTAACACTAGTTGATTTGCTGGCAGGATAGATCTCTTTAGCCTGAGAATTTTATGTTTAAGCAATCTTAGTGCAATTTATTTTGTTTCTAGCTAAGCCTAAGGATAAAATATTTGTGCAGAGAAACTAAATATTTGAAATGTCATGGTAGATCAAAGATATCTATATTTCCTAAATTACAGGAGGCCAGGGGTTATCTAGCAAAGTTGCAAACAGTAAGAGAGATACTGAAAAAAGTTTAGATATGTTGAAATACTAGGTCAATGAAAATTACACAGTGAACTTGTTTACTACAGCAATCCAGCTTAATTCCCAGACAGTGTATAAATACAATAAAAATGTTATTTGGTTAAATTTTAACAAAGAACATAATTGTTTTTTTCCTGAAATTATAAGAGGATAAAGAAGGAACAAATGACCTGAGGTAGGTGTCGTAACGACAGATGATATGGAGAGACTGTGCCTTCCTTGGCTTAGTCTTTATTGTGACAAGGTTGGCTTTTAGACTCCTGACATATTGTGTGTCCAGTGTCAGAGTCACTGGGAATGAACACTACTAATGATAGAGGAAGACCGGGTAAGGGACCACTTAAGCAAGCAGGAGAAGCATAAGCCTATGGGACTGGGTATGTTCAATGATGCTGAGGGAACAGTCTGAAGTCATTGCAAGGCTGCTTTCTGTCATCTGCAAGAGGTTGTGGCCATTTGAGGATGTCCCTGATGACTAGAAAATGGCAAATCAACCTACATTCATTAAATGCAAGGAGAAGGCTTCAGAGAACTATAGGCAAATCAGTCCACACTTGGACCTGAAGAAGGTTATGAACCAATTTCTACTGATTTGCCACTTATAGGAACACAAAACCCATGGTGATTGGTAACAGCTACTTTGCATTCACTAAGGGTAAATTGTGTCTGACCAGCCTCTGATTGCCTTTGAGGATGAGATGGCTGGCTTAGAGGATAAGGGGAGAGCAGAGGATACTGTTAACTCTGACAGAGCCTTGGACATGGTCACCTACAGTAGTATTTCTGTAGCCAAAGTGGTAGAAATGGGCTGGACAGCTGGAAAACTTGCTAGGCTGCCAAAAGATTATGATCAGTGGTGTGAAGCCCAACTGGCAGGTGTTTACTAATGTCATTCCTCAACAGCTGATACAGGGGCAAATACCAATTAATGTCTTTATTAATGAGCTGAGTAGTGGGAACGGTGATAAATCCTCATCAAATTTGCAGATGATACCACATCATGGGGGAACAATCCATACATTAGAGGGCAGAACTGTCGTTTGGAGAGATTTCAGTAACTTAGAGAAATGGACTGACAGAAATGTCATGGAGCTCAATAGTGGCAGACTGAAGAACATAAGGCTAGGGGAAGATCTAAATGTCACTTTCAACTTCTTAAAAGGGATTTACAGAGAAGATGGAGCTAGACTTTTGTCAGAGGTTCACAGCAAAAGGGCAAGAGGTAATGAACAGAGGCTGCAGTAAGGGAAATTGTAATTAGATCTAAGAAAAAAAATTCTTCACCATGAGGATGGTTAAACACTGGACCAGGTTGCCCAGAGAGTTTTGGATCCTCCACTTCCAGAGATAGCTAAATTTAAATTATCCCTGCATTGAGACTGGAGTTGGATACAGATGACTCCCAAAGTCTTTGAACCCAGCATATTTACTGATACTGTGAAGAAGAAATTGCTGGTCACAGAATTCTAGGACCCAAGTTTATAATGTTAGAAAAGACCTATTAGATGGTCAAATCTATCATTTCTCAAGAAGAAAAAGACTATTGCTTGATACATACGAAGAGGAGGTCTTAGATAGACTTTCCTGTTTGTGTGAATAAAGGCCAGGACTTGCCACAGTTACTATCCTCCACAAAGTACTGCAGACAGCACTTTGATATTTGAAAGACAAATTGTAGCAAAGCAGCATATCACACACGTAGCTTAGCTTTATTTGCAGCCTATCTGAGAATGGAGCTCATCCTACTTTATGACCTGCTGATAAAATAGAATGTGGACCTTTGGAAGGACTTGGGTAGGAAGTATTAGTAACACATTTACAGAAAATGTGCACAAGTTTATGAGTGACTTCTGTCATAGAAACTTCTCAAATCTTCTGTCCTGGAACATTATCAAATGTTTTCAAATCCTTTCTTTTAAGGGTTAAAGTTATCCTTAAAAATATATTGAAACAATTCTTATTCTATGTAGTAGTTAACGTAATATGTAGTCATACTGACTAAGATCAGATGTAGCCTGTTTCTTATATTTCATAGAATCACCGCATGGCCTGGGTTGAAAAGGACCTTAAAGATCATCTAGTTTCAACCCCCCTGCTGTGGGCAGGGTTGCCAACCCCTAGAGCAGGCTGCCCAGGGCCCCATCCAGCCTGGCCTTGAATGCCTCCAGGGATGGGGCATCCACAGCTTCCCTGGGCAACCTGTTCCAGTGCCTCACCACCCTCTGAGTGAAAAATTTCCACCTAATATCCAACCTAAATCTACCCTCCCTGAGTTTAAAACTATTCCCCCTCATCCTGTCACTATCAACCCCTGTAAACAATTGCTCCCCCTCCTGTTTATAGGCTCCCTTCAAGTACTGGAAGGCCACAATGAGGTCTCCCCAGAGCCTTCTCTTCTCCAAACTGAACAAACCCACTCGCCTCAACCTGTCTTCATTGGAGAGGTGCTCCAGCCCTCTGATCATCTTTGTGGCCCTCCTCTGGACCCGTTCCAAGAGCTCCACGTCTTTCTTGTGCTGGGGACCCCAGGCCTGGACACAGTACTCCAGATGGGGTCTCACAGGAGCAGAACAGAGGGGGAGAATCACCTCCCTCTCCCTGCTGGCCACCCCTTTTTTAATGCAGCCCAGGACATAGTTGGCCTTCTCCGCAGGGCTGCTCTCAAGGAGTTCTTCTCCCAGTCTATACAAGTACCTGGGATTGCCCCGGCCCAAGTGCAACACCTTGCATGTGGCCTTGTTGAACCTCATTAGGTTCTCATTGGCTCACATCTTCAGCCTGTCCAGGTCCCTCTGGCTGGTACCCCTTCCTTCTACTGTATTGCCTGCACCACTCAGCTTGGTGTCATCTGCGAATTTGCTGAGGGTACACTCGTTTTTGTCATCTATGTCACTCATAAAGGTGTTGAAGAGTACCAGTCCCAAGAGAGACCCCTGAGGGAGACCACTTGTGACTGACCTCCAGCCAGACATAAATCCGTTGACCACAACTCTTTGGCTGTGACCAGCCAACCAATTCTTTATCCACTGAAGAGTCCAGTCCGTATTTGACCAAGTCTATTTTAGTTTGGACTATTGCATGCATGGTAACCTTCTGAATAGCTTAATGCTGATCTCCCATTTGTTATTCATATCATTAATATGGAAGGTTTCGTTGTCACAGACGGATATAGGAAAACCGGAGTTTTAACATCTATTTGGGGTGTTAGTGAAACTATGGTCATCTTAAGGAAAGAGGAAGGAGTTCAATAATTTCTAATAATTTAGGATGTATTTGTAAGTATGCTGATAATTTTGTTTCATGCTGTGATGTACTCCCTGAGGATCATTGTGATTTAGGCATGCTTCCCAGTACCTTACTGTATGTGAGAGAGTGCTTATGGTTATCACAGTCACCAAAAGGCATTTCTTCCTCTTAACCCTTGTGATAACAGTTCTCAAACCAATGTATGTAGCTGAAATGTAAATATAGATACTTGGGAAAATGTTCTGGCAGATGACTACGTCTTCAGGAGCCTAAATATCCTAGTATAGACTCATCTCATCCCATGGTAAGGAATGATTTGTGCTCTGGTGTGTAGTTTACTTTGCTATCATCCATTCTGTATGGACATGCAAATGTCAGTTTGACAGACCAAATGTTTCCTCCTGCATTTAATCTGGTTAATCAACTCCTTGACTCCTTGAAGGATGAAACTCTCCTGCTGATTAATAGTAGTGTGTACTTGGCAGTATGTTTTTTTATAAGTCTGTACAGGAACAAGAAACCACAATACTATTGTCCACTTGGAGTAAACACATGGCTTTTTACAGGCTCTGAAGCAAAACCAGACAGGAAGCTAACAGATTATAATTTTGCTGTAATGAATATTTATGGTGACTTGTCCCTCAGCATCACTCTTTAAAGTATGCCATAAGACATGATTGTCAAGTTGCATTTGTAAAATAAGTTAACATAAAAGATATTATATTGTCCTTGGTTAAGCAGAGACAGACTGCCTAAAGTTAACT
>NW_010143273.1:0-116473 GCF_000699245.1 Pterocles gutturalis
GAGTGGTCTAGCAATGACTTCTGCCATCTGGCAGTGCTTCTTTGCTGAAAGCAGCAGAGATGGGCCCTGCTCTCAAACCCATGGTGCTAGTTGTCTGGTTTTGACCACAATATGTCTATCTCCACTTCACCACATGGACATTTTGGGGTTTTTGTGGAATATCTGCCACATCTATCTCAGTCTCTTCTTCCACAGCAGCCCACTGAGAGCAGCAGCTTGGAATCGCCAGGTTTTAGCCCTTTAAGACTCCATTCCTTAACCAAACACCTCCGAGGGTGAGGATGATTCCTCCAGGCTCCTTAATAGCAGGTCTGGCATAGGTTGACCTAAATATCATATATGATCTTATAATGTCATAGATAATAGTATAAGTAATATTTAACATTAATTTTATATTTCAGTGTCACTTAAATCCTTTAGTCTTGTCATGGCCTTGCTGCATTAGAAAAGGAAGATGGGAAGAGTTCTCCCAACCAGACTACCTCAGGACAGCTGGGCTCGCTTGTTTGTCAAGTCACACATACTCTTGCTTTGTATCTTCAACAATTGATGTTGTGAGCTTCAGATTTCCATGTATGAGGAAAAAATGGTCATGCACTACTGAGATATTTTGTTATAAAGCCTATATGCAACCCCAGTAAATAATAGAGTTTGACTCAAAGACTTTTTGAAAGTAACCTCAACAGGTAATGCTGTTCCTAGTACTTTGGTATTTTATCAATGGCTAAGGCTGCCTCTGTTTTGTAAGACATATATATGTGAGACATATATTTATATATCTAAAAGGGAAAAATGTTATTTTATTGCATTTTTTACTTAGAAGTTTTCACCACAATATGTGTGCTTTAGAAGTCTGAGCAAGACACACAGACAACTGTATACTCTGTAATGACAAACTCTAAGGTAGACCTTACTAACACTGTGTAGACCTTACTGCCACTGTAACTCCAACACCTTCTCAAATGTTCCACTACTCATGGGATAACAGATTCAAAAAAAGTACACACTTTGTTACTACACCACCAAGTGAATTTGTTATTAGAAAATGTAGGTACATCCTTAAACACTATTACAAAGCATCTGGACTGTCTAAAATCACAAATTAACAACATCCTATAGGAGCTCTTTTGAGAACATCTAGAATAAGAGCTGATGGAGAACACAAAATGGTACAAGGATGTCATATGCAATCCACGTCTCACTATTCAGCTTCTCCCACAACGTGCCTCAAATTGGTCCTAATGGTATGTATGATGCAGCCAAGAATTTAGGGGTGTGTCATGCTCCCCTGAGATCCTACTGAGCTGGTGGCCCAGGGTCATCTTGTCTCCACCATGTAGCCCACACTGGCATGGGAGGAACAGAGGAATAAGTTTGCTTGACCTGAAGGACCAAGTGCATCTCTCTTTTTGAAGGGCTGCTCTCAACATCCTAACTCCAGCCCGGGATGAGCTCCAGGCCCATACAGCCCATGCAGGCACTTAGGGCAGGAGGTGTGTGTGGCAGGCCAGAAGGCTGTGGCACACCAATAAGTTCTCTGATGCCAGCAGTGAAGAACATGTGGCTCCTGGTGGAGGGGACTGTTTTCTGTAGCAAAACCAAAATACACGAGAGGACATAGGAAGCCCTCTGAAGCCCTTGGGAATCCCTCCAACTGGGATTCCTCCCTGGGGCTTTGCATCAGGTCAAAGCCCGATCAGCTGAGCCCAGCACACAGCCCAATTTATTTATGCAACAGACAAGTTAGAAACTATTGTATTAAGAGCAGGTTTCTAAATTTGCATGTTTAAAGTCTCTTGCTTCCTTGGAGATCTTTTCTGTTCACTTGAGTAATATTTAACAGTTCAAAGACTCCTTATTCATACAGCACAAGTGGAACACTCTTCTACAACTGGCTTGCTCTTTGATAATGAAGTCAGTATTCTCTCCTCAATAAGACTGATGTACTTTTAAGAGACCAGCTTTCCAGGAGGCACGCACACACATACGGGGAAAGCAAATGAAATGTGACAAATGTCCAGGAACCAGCCGTGTGGTAATTGCGCGTGAATCCACTGTAAATGCACCATGCACAACTTTTTATGGTTTAAAGGCTCATTTAATTCCTATGTCTAATTTGCATTTTAAATAATCACATATACAGAAAGAAAAGGGGTGATGGGGTATTTCCCCCAGGTATTGTTAAGTACTCAGCCTACCTTAGGCTGTCAGGTAAATGAAGAAAACTCATCTCTGCAGGCTTCCTCTGCTGCCACTGAAAGCAAGAGGGTCTTGCAGGGGCAAGATAGCAGCATGCTTTAGAGTAAGTCATGACAACTGTTTTCTGTCCCAGCAGCCAGAGAGAAGGCTCCAAGGCTGAGGACTTGGAGTGATACTCCTTCCTCTGCCACTGATTACGCAAATAAGTTTCCCCACTGACTTCAACACAGCTAGAATTTTATCACCAATGTGTCTTTCTGTCATGATGAGAGCATTGCAAGTCAGTTTACTACAGACACAAAATAATAAACTACCTTTCACTCTTGACTTAACTTACAACGTGGGAACACACATATGTTTCAGTACTACAAAGCAGCCCAGTCTCCAGTCTAGCCAAATTCTCACTTGACAACCAAACTTGGCATGTGAGCTTTCTGAGAGCCTCTTTTGCCCATCAGAGTACGACTTGGATATTTCGTAGGCCTGCTAGCAACACTAAGTACTGACATATTGTACTTACTGTAAAAAACAAAACATATTTCTCACCCCCGACAAAGTTTTATGAGTCTGACACAGATCTCCTGTATATCAACTTGACTCACAATAACTTTGTGAGGTTCATTTTCAAGCTTCTAAAAATATAAAAAAATAATACAATATCAGTTCACTGAAAAATTAGCATGAAATACAGTCTGAAAGCTAAAATCATTCACGACAAAGTAATGTTCCATTTAATTACAAAGATTAATTCAGCCTTTATGTACGTGCCTGGTCTTTTCATTTTTCATTAAAAACAGATGATTCAAGAGCCATCTGGTAAAACTGCTGCATAAATATCACTGCATCTATTTAGGTTTTACTTATAGAAAATCTAGGAAAATAGAGTAATGGATCTTAGTAAAACACAGAAAAGTTCCATCACAGGGCTAAAGCACAGTCCTACAGATATCAGTGGCAAGTGACCTACCACCCTGAATGGGAGATGGGCTGGACCCACCTTAAGTATGTATTTTATTTCCTATGCACATTGTCAACTGCAATCAAAAGTGAAGTGGCAACTCAGACATGAACACTCGGTCTGAAAGGATAATTTTTAAGAGTACTTTATCTGAAATGAACTGGCTATAATGTGATAATACTCCAGGACACAGCTAATCATAATACCATTTATTTTTAAATTTTGTCTTTAACCTTCCTCTTATATTTGCATATCATAATAATACAAACTGTGTAGACTTTTCAAGACTTTCAGAGCTAGTGTTTCATTTAATAATAATCCATATACCACCAGCTTACACTGTACCATAACCCTCCCCCCCATACTTCAATAATTGTTTTGAATGTTCTAAATTAATTTATTATCAAGATGGAAAATACAAGTATTGCTCCATTCTTCTAATAGCTTGAGCCCAGGGGAAAAAAAAATTTAAAAAATCAAGTGACTTATGTGAATAGTCATAGCCATCATCAGGTACACATAAAATTGTTTTCAGTTAAATATACCCTGTGGTTTCAGAAGTAGCTGAATCCCTTTAACAGCTTTGTGCTGCCAAATTAAAAATTAAAAAAAGTCCCAGTCCTCAGTCTTCTCCCCTGCTCCTCCCATCTCTGTCCAAACTTCTTACCACGTCACCTGCATCCACAGCCTCCGTGACCTCAGCTCCTTGACACATCTTTCTGGGAGACTGCTTAGCTCACAAATATAAAAGAAATCTATCCAGGTTTTTCTTCAGATAATTTTCTGTCAGATCAGAGAGCCCAATCACTCACTACACAGACAGACCCAGCAAACTATCACAAGACAAGTACTGGGAGCACATAATGTGGAAAAGCAGAGAAGGAACAACAATGGGATTACGTGTTACATTAGTTTATCTCTTCCTCTGAATAATGTTTCTAAACCAAAGCCTCACTCAAAGAAAACTTCCTGACAAGAAACTATTATCCAGTACATGTAAAAAAGGGACCATACCATACATTTTCTTCCTAGGAAAAGGGACAAAAAGTTTTCTAAGCAAACTATTAGTTGAGATTATATATTCAGTCTTAATATCCACTATCAAGACAATATTATTACTAACCATAAAATTGCAAGGACCTAAAGGTTTAGTAGGACTGCCACACACAGAAGAGAGTCAGAAAAACCAACAACGTACAGAGTGCCACAACCTGTCCTAAATCCCTTTGGCTTCTTGCTGTCTGGGAGACAAAAACTCAAACATTGATTTAAGCACTGTGGTGGCAATTACACTGGAATTAGTTTTTTAGTTTAAACTAGTCCTGCATTAATTTTTTTATAAGTCTTACTTATATAAAAACACAAATTCACTGTGATATGTTCACAAGTGTAACACCTAAGTTCAATGCAGCAGTATAATTAATAGACCATATTTTCTCCTACCAGCTTGGTTCCAAGCTTGTTCTGTTGCCAGCAATGCTTTAATTTTGCTAAAATAATTCCTTTGTCCATTTTATTTTAATTCTGTTCTCCATTTGTAATCTCTGTATGACAGTTACCACGATTCCATTATTTTATACATATAATATTATCTAGGACAGACATAAATGCTGTCTTTCATGAACAGAACCATGGGTCTGTAATTTAAATTTGTTTCTTCATGGCACACAGCAAATACCTTTGTCTGTGATTACACAATATGTAAATGCACTTATACAGCAGACCAGCACAACTGGGTACCCGGCAAAAGATGTATTTAACATCTAACCATTACTGTCCAAAACTCCTCAGTCAGTTTTAAGGGCCTCTGGGTTCTCAGTGGAGCTGGAATGATGCCTGTGGACCTGAAGAAAGGATGATGCACACATATGCAAACTGTCTCAGCCTGCACTAGGTCCAGCTATGGCATCACAACATCACACCAGCAGTGACAGGTCCACTCCAGCACAGGGATTTCTGCACTGGATTCTCCTCTATGCACCTGTGAATCTCTTAGGGCATGACTACACCAGAGCGTGTGCTGACAGCTACAAGTGCCTCTGGCTGCACTTCAAACAAGCCAGAAGCAAACATTGAGGTGCTGGAGCAGGTCCAGAGAAGGGTAACGAAGCTGGTGAAGGGTCTGGAGAATGGGTCTTACAAGGAGCGGCTGAGGGAGCTGGGGTTGTTTAATCTAGAGAAGAGGAGGCTGAGGGGAGACCTTATCACTCTCTACAACTACCTGAAAGGAGGTTGTAGTGAGGTGGGTGCTGCCCTCTTCTCTAAAGTAACAAGTGATAGGACAAGAGGAAACGGCCTAAGGTGTGCCAGGGGAGGTTTAGGCTGGATATTAGAAAAAATTTCTTCACAGAAAGAGTGATCAGGCATTGGAACAGGCTGCCCAGGGAGGTGGTGGAGTCACCATCCCTGGAGGTGTTCAAGAAACGTGTAGATGTGGTGCTTAGGGACATGGTTTAGTGAGTTAGGTGGTGTTGGGTTGACGGTTGGACTTGATGATCCTTGAGGTCTTTTCCAGCCTTAATGATTCTATGATTCTATGGTCTGAAGGCACAAACCATCATTAGTATCATGCTGATACATATATATATATGCCCTATGGTATATGCTGTTCAGCTGCCTTTGACACAGATCTAATAACTCATGCACCTGAGTTAAGCTTTAGACACATCCTTAGCACTTTAGAAGACTGTACCTCCTCATGCCTCTATTTTCAGGCAATGCTCTATGTTTCCAAGACAATTGTCTCTTAAAACAAAAACCAAAACAAACAAAAAACTCCAAGCAATGAAACACATACCCCCAACTCAAAATTCTCTTTTTCTGTCCTTTGAAATTACATTAGATATCCTTACCAGACAAATTTTGCATCAGAATCCTAAGGATTTGCAATGACACGAAGAAAATGACACATTTGACCAGGCTTTGGCATGTTAGTGAGCTGCAGAAATTACCTTGCATTTTTTTGTAGAAAATCCTTCCTGGATTCATTTCACTACTCACTGCCAGAGCTCCTCATCAGTCGACCTGTACTCCCACTGTCATGACACCTCTTGCTGAAAACACACCCACCTTGCTGCAAAATCTCTTGGTTTTTTTTGTTTGTTTTATCTCAGGAAAAACAGCAGGTTTAAAAAGAACCTCTCTGCTGACAAAATAAAAGTCCCCAAGGACCCAAAAACCCAGTGTGCTGAAGAGATCTCTGGCATCAAACGCTGAGAGGACAGCCCCAGGGAGCAGGAAAGCATAAGGAAGCACTCTACCCATGACAGCTGTATGAGATACGAGTTACCACAACGTTTCTTTTGGCAGTTTTATGCAAAACTCTGAATAACCTGTTCCAGAGAGGGACAACTTCTGACCTTAGCCTCTGCTTGCATCATTTCATATTCATTTAACATTTTCAAAATTATATTTTCTTATCAAAGTTTGCAGAGCTATATTAATTTAACATTTTCAAGATTATATTTTCTTATCAAAGTTTGCAGAGCAACCTTTTTTTTTTTTTAACATACAGAATGTGAAAAAATTCTCTTTCCACTTCCAGCCACAAGTGAGTATCAGACTCAGTCTAGATACAGCTGAGACCAGAGGTGGCAGAGACTTGTTCTTACACTACCTTAAAACTGCTGTGAAGACTGAGCACCCAGACATAAGCATGACTTGGCTCAGGACTTGCAGGTTTTCTCTCTGAGGGGAAATTCCTTTTTTTTTTTTCAACAGGGACCTCAACCAGCAGCGTACCAGTAAATATGCCAGTACCAGTTGTTCATGCCTTATAATACATGAGGGAAAGCAGATGCACACATAGATGAAAATGTAGGCTGCAGAATATAGAAAAAAAATATGCAGGAAATGCTCTATTTTTTACTCAAGACTAAATTCCTCTCTATTCCAAATCTTTACATATTGTTATTTTAAAATAAATTAGATATATGTATTTATTTCCACATTGATGGAACTCATCACTCACCCAGAAAACTGAGCACAAGACACCTCACAGCTCCCTCATGAAGGAGGGCTGCTGAGGAAGCCTTTATTCTTGGGCACAGCATCCTCGCTTCTGAAAGGCAACTAAGGGACCAAATTCCCAAGTTTGATGACCTCCTTGTGGTAAAGTTCCTCTACAACTAAACTGCAGCAATGCCAGTAGCTCAAGCCCTTTAAACATTTCACAACTTCACATCAGACCTCTGTGACTAGTACAACCCCTGAGCAAGTTAAAGTGCTGCTAAGGCTCCTGGTCCTCTACAGCTCAGTGCCGAAGGCTGAGGGTCCATGCCAAAGCCCCAGCCCATGGCCCTGCCTCACTGCACCTATTACCTGCTTGCAGCGAGTGGGCAGCTTTCCTCTCAGTGGCTCAAGCAGGCATATACAGGACATGAAGAACATCACAACCAGGAAATGCACATTAATTGGAAGTAAAGAGGGAACACCAAGTAGATACCTGAGCATGCCCTTGTAGACTCCTCCTCCATAAAGAGAATGGGTGTCCCATACCTCAATAACTCTTTGTAACTGTTCCTCTACAGAAGGCAGTTTTACTTGGTAAAACAACAAAAATAATGAAAGTTAAAGCTGAAACCATCTGAGACACCAGGCGTGGTGGAAGACTTCCTGACCTTTGGAAGAATTAATCTAACATCCCAACACTTTCATGTTGCATTTCTGCCACAAAAGCTTCAGATTCACCCCAGTCCCTGAGCATATGCAGGTATGTCCATCCATCTCCCTCCTTCTGTTTTAAGCATGAGATTTGTCACAAGTGTTTTGATGTCATGCACCCATTCTCGCCTTATGGAGTTGTGTCAGAGTCTGAAAAATGACAGCTGCAAGATCAGGGTTAAATACAATTTCCTCTCCATTCACCTGTTTTCCACTATCTGTTTGCATGGTGCTCAGGTTATTAATGGAACTGACATCCCTGCACAACTGAATGAGCAGTAGCAGCAGACAGATAACAAGGGAGAAGCTGACAGCAGCGATCTAACCCCAGAGATAAGAAAACATGTCATGGCTATTGGTTTCAACTCTGGCCAATGGAGAAGAACATCTCCTTGTGGTTACTGAACAGGAAAGCCCAGTCCTCCTGAGAAGGTTAAATTAAATTCAGGATGTGAGAGAGATTATTCTTTGAGTTCAAAAATTAAAGTTTGTGATGAGAAATAAATATTTTACTTAAAAAAAAAAAAGAAAAAGCGTTGATCTGATGGAAAGTGAAGACCTATATTTATTCAGAGGAAAGTGTGGAACACTTCTACACTAGAAGGAAAGTACCTTGCATTCGCTGTATCTTCCAGGTGAAAAATGTTACCTTAAACACTGGCATTTTCCAAACAGCTGTCTCAGGGACAGTGTGGGAGTGGTAGCCTCAATGTCCTGATCAAATTCCAAACTAAGTAAGCAGAGCAAACTTGAATTCCTCGACATCATTTCCAAACTGCACAGCATCTGTTTCACTTCCTGCTTCCTATGGAGCTGCACGCTTCTCTTCACACATCCACACACATGGTAGGAAAAAGATGAATTACACCATGAAGATAAGCTCACGGTGATACGTTTAATGACTAAGGGAACTGTAGACACGTAGGAAAAGAGTTTAAATGTGACTCTACCTCTTCTGAACTCCAACCCATTTTTCAACTTTATCAGGAGAGTTGCTCATTGCTCCCTGCAATGCAACTGCTACAATAGAGGCAGAACCTTAAATTTTTGCATTCAAGTACTAGTCCAGACAAAGAGTACCCTAACTTCAGAAAGTTCACTTCCACAAAGCAAAAGTGTGGCGAAGGTTCAATTGGCAGTAAACGGAAGTATGCTTTCCAGTTAAGAAACAACAAGGATGTTCCAAGAAGATCTGAATAAAACTTTCTAGTAACCCAGTAAAGTTGGAAGTCAGCAGTCACACCCACTGGCTTTTGAACAGGAATGAAGTGCCTAAATGCAAATAGAGCCTTTGGAAGTCTCTCCATCTTTTCCTAGTTCTTCTGAAGAGAGTCTGTCAGCTTCTGTTAGTGCTCTGAGGCACTTTGTGAAGTTTGCTGAGATCCATGAAACAAACATATAAAGTTATCTTAAAAGAACCAGTAAAAGGTGTCTTGGGATCTTCAGTTTTGAAACTCCAGCCTTCTCTTTTACAAAGTGTTGTTCTGTCAGCCTTGTGCTGGCCTTCATTCCAGAAAATGCCCACTTGAGATATGGGAGGCGTTGAGACTCAGGGCTAGTTCTGCTGTCACATTTTAGCATTATTTTACATAGGAGGTAGGTCCACAGAACCCACAAGGCACAAAAGGCACTTTTTCTTTTTGCAGAGCACCCAGTGCCCACTCTCAAGATTTTATTATCTTTGTGCAAAATTAGCATGGCATTAAGCAAGATTAATTTCAGCTCCTGAAGATGGCCTTTTTGTCTCAGATCTTAATGAAAAGTTATTTTTCAGAACTGTATCTAGGGCATGCCCTGGACAGTCTATTTGAACAAATGCAGGCAGCTCCATATTTCCTGGACGTATTGCTGTGTAGGGTTATACATAAGCAAGAAAAGAACAGGCACTGATGATTCTCTGGTTTCCCCACTATAAGAACGTAGGGGGAGAAGGTGACATTTTCCAGACAAGCAAAAGGAGATGCTTTCTCACACAGAGCACAGCAAGGCAGTGAAACTCATTGCCATAGGAAGCTGTGGATGATAAAAATTGTCATGGGTTCAAAAAGTCATTAGATAAACTCACAGCAGAAAAACATGAATAAATACAAAGACAGCACTTCTGGCTCAGGAAGCAACTGAGCTGCAAATTGTCAGAGGCCAGGAGAGAATAGCAGGAATATATCCCTTTATGCTTGCCCTGTCCTTACATTCGTCTCGAAACATCTGCCACTGTTTGGCCACTGTCCGAGCCAAACATTGGACCTCTGGTCTGAGCAGTACGGCTGTCATGTTCCTAGTGAAATCACCCAAGTGTGAAGAGAGAGAGACCACAGAGAACTGGGAAAGATGGCAGTGGCTCAGCTAACTGACTAGAGGGCTGGGTACGGCCAGCAAGTTCCAGCTGAGAAGGGAAAGGCTTCAGTGGGATAACCCATGGACACCTATCTCATGTAAACTACCTATTCTTTGTTAAATTGGGGCCTGTACAGATGGCTCTTGATTTCCTAAGGGCTATTGGTCTAAATTACACCGTGTTATCTAAGGGGGTTTGCTGTGGCTCTCTGAAACAGCAGAACAAACCCTGTAGGCTAAACAAAGATACCTAACACTGCCCAAGAGAGACACCTATAGTTAGGCACTGTCCTTGTATTTTCCTGTGGTCCTCTTGCCTCAGTCTTCAAACTCAGATAGGAAGAAAACAAACCTTGTGTACATTTAGAGAGAAATAAAGCCAAGCAGCAGGCAAAAAATGACTGTACAGTGACCTTGGGATTTGTGCTCCATGACCTAAAGAGGTTAATAATGTTACAGAAAAATCTTATTAGGGGAAAAATAAGGGGTTTTTTTGGCTTATCATCCATGCTTCAAAAATAGTATTCCAAAGAAAATAAAATACAGGCTATTTTACAGGAGACTTACAAACTTTCAGAAAACAGGCTTTTGTGTAAAAGTCTCTTTTTCAAGCCTCCAGTTAAACCCAAGTGCAAAGAGCATTTCAGGAAGGAAAAAAACCTGATTAATAAAAATATGGCTCCTGCCCAGGAAAGAGAATAATTTTACATCTCAGTGACGATCTTCCACTGAATTATCCTTTGAAGAGCAGCAGCAACAAATTACCATTCTAAAGATGAGAGCTCTGATGACACAAGTCACATCAATGGAGTTTCCCTTTCCCCTGTGGCCCACCATTACAAAACACAGCTGTCAATATCATTCAGCTGACATAGCCTGCTGCAATCTGCACCTTCATTGTAAGGGAAACAAAAGGTTCTCTTCTCCCCACTTCTCCTCATTTGCCATCCTTCTCAGAGGCTGCAAGGTGGCCCAGAGGTCACCAGGTGCCTGGGCAGCCAGCAAGGGATCTTTGTGCACAGCTTCTGTAACTCTCAAACCATGGACTTGAAGACTGTTGCCAGACACACCCTTGGAGCTGCACTCATTTGAACAATTTATCTGTTCTTCAAATGAGGGCAAATTTAATGACCCTTACAAAAGAAAGAGGCTAAAAAAGGAAAGAATAGACATCTTTTGCTTTAAGAAAAATCTGAAATCGCCATTGAAAATTCAGGAGGTTAACAGGCATAGTTTAAGCAAATTTCAGACGATAGTCAAATACAGAGCAATAAAGCAAGGCTTGCACATAGCAGACGAGGAAGGACAGGGCAGAAAAACAGAGCATCACACCACAGTGCCGAATGCTCCTCTCTGACTCAGAGCTCCTTTGGAAGCAGCATGAGCTCCACCCAGAGAGCTAGGTGAGAACTGCATATGAAGACAGACAGTCACCTAACCCTGTTAAAATCTTTCTTTGCAAGGCTGGCTTTCAGATGGTCTGGTTTAAATCCATGTGTCGATTGCAGAAAGAGAGGAATGGGGGGAGGATAAGAGAGAAGGAAATTATTAGATGTTATCTCATATTGCTTTTTTTACAGAGGAAAGAAAGTATACAAAGGCTAAAAGGGCGATTCTCAAAAATCAAGGCAAGACAATTGTTCCCTGTGTCACATGGGGGACATAGTTGATTTGATCCTTTCAATATTTTTTGGGCTCAACAAATTAGTAGTGTTCCCTCTCAGTAACTTAAAACAATGGAACAGACAGACAGAGACTCACAGACTGAGAAACATTTCAGTGATTAGATGGAGCTGACAGGCTGCCTAAAGCAAAATTCAAGCATCAACTCCACCAGAGGGGCTTTTTTAAATCCTTCGGAGGTCAATGGTCCTTTTGACTACAAAACGTCAGGCTGACAGCAAGGCATGCAAGTTTGGCCTCAGCCAAGTGCACAAGAAAAGTTGGGATCAGTCTGACAACAGGCAGCAGAAAACAGGAAAAATAGTGAGCATCAAAACCACAGGGAGGATTTGCAGTTAATTCCTTTTAAAGACTTCCAAGTAATTTGGATTACGGTGTTGTCATCTAAAGATACAACTGCCACAAGGAACAGAAGAGTATTACAAGATGAGATGTCTTTCTAGTAAGGCTCTCTATGCTCACAGTCCAGACATCCAGACCCTGCATTGATCTTATTGTTTCAAGATTCTTTCAAGAAATTAGTAAAAACTTTGTTAATGATCCAAATATGCTTGAAGTTAAAAAAAAGGGCTACTGAAAGAAATGGATCACACGAAGCAGGCCCAGTAAACAAAACCCTCCAGGTTTCTAAAGTTCCTTTCTTTCCAGAGCATTCGAAGAATTCAAGAATGCAGTGAGATTAAAAATATGGAGGAAAAGCACAATATATTAAGCATAGTTATTTACATGCAGCTGACGGTCCTTACCTTAGAACTTCAGGCAGGAGCTCTACTCTGCGTTGCTACATGGGACAATGTGACAGCTACTGATGAAAACATAAGAGGCCAAGACTTTCTTTACCTAACTAATAACTCCCTTTCTTTACTTGATTAGTAATAAGAATGAAATATAGAATATTTCAGTTGGAAGGGACCTACAGGGATCAGCTGGTCCAACTGCCTGACCACTTCAGGTTGACCAAAAGTTAAAGCATGTTATTAAGGGCTTTGTCCAAATGCCTCTTAAACACTGAGAGGCATGGGGCATCAACCACCTCTTTAGGAAGCCTGTTCCAGTGTTTGACCACCCATTTGGTAAAGAAATACTTCCTGAAGTCCAGTCTAAACCTCCCCTGGTGCAGCTTTGAAGCATTCCCATGTGTCCTATCATTGGGTACCAAGGAGAAGAGAAGAGATCAGCACCTCCATCTCCACTTCCCCTCCTCAGGAAGCTGGAGAGAGCAAGGAGGTCACCCCTCAGCCTCCTTTTTCTCCAAACTAGAAAAACTCAAAGTCTTTAGCCACTACATTCTTTCCAGCCCTTCCACCAGCTTTGTTGCCCTCTTCTGGACACATTCAAGGACCTTCAAGTCCTTCTTAAATGGTGGGTCCCAGAACTGCACACAGTACCCAAGGTGAGGCCGCACCAACGCTTAATACAGCGGGACAATCACGTCTTTGGACTGGCTGTTGATGCTGTGTCAGGTGCACCCCAGGGAGCGGTTTGCCCTCAGGGCTGCCAGGGCACACTGCTGGCTCCTGTTGAGGTCACTGCCGACCAGCACCCCCAGATCCCTTTCTGCAGGGCTGCTCTCCAGCCACTCCTCTCCTAGTTTATACTTGTGCCTGGTGTTACTCCATACTAGGTGCAGAATCTGGCATTTGTTCTTGTTAAATTATGCCATTAATCATTGCCCAATGGTCCAACCTATCCAGATCCCTCTGCAAAGCCTCTTGTCCCTTCAGAGGGACAATAGCAGCTTCCAGTTTAGTATCAGCCGCAAACTTGCTAATGGTGCATTCAATTCCTACATCCAGATCATTGATAAAAATATTGAACAGAACTGGCCCTAGAATTGAGCCCTGAGGAACACCCCTGGTGACAGTCCCAGCCAGATGTAGCACCATGCACTACAACCATTTGAGCCCTGTCATTCAGCCAATTTTTCACCCAGTGTACCATAAACCTGCTCATCTCACAGTTGGATAACTTGTCCAGAGGGATAGTGTGAGGGACAGTATCAAAAACCTTACTAAAATCCAGAAAAACTACATACACCATCTTCCCTTCATCCATTAGGTAGGTGACCTTAATGTAGAAGGATACCCAATTAATAATGAAGCAGGTGTCCTCTTTTGTTCTGGATATAGAAGCAAGCAGAAGATACTCACACAGCATTGAAGTTTATTTCCAAGCAGAATATCCCACACGAATAAAAAAATTCCATAGAGGCATTGGCAACCACAGTGAACTAGAACAGTTGTTTTATGTGTTATTGGGCTCAGCCCAGCAATAACTTGCTAAAATAATACAGTTTGCCTACACAGAAGATCAAAGCAGAGGGCCCTTTCTTGCCTTCATCTGAAAGAAGGTACCTTTGGTATCCCACTGAGCTCTGTCATAACACTGGTCTCTATTTTGATAGCACTCCAAAATGAAAAATAAACCTGAGAACACCCCCAGGATGATACAACTGGCTCTTCAAGAACAAACTAAACTCCTTCCTATATTGTGAAATCCATGGCACTTGCACTATGCTCACAGATGCGAGTGACATTTATTGACAAAGAAATGTCACTTTTACAGATCTATACAATAGAGTAATACAGTAATACTGGGGTTTTTTAAACAACCAATCTGCAGTCTAAAATTCCTGTTGTCTGTGTTGCTTTATTAAAGTGTAAGTATTTAAAAAGTTACAGAATAATGTGGCAGGCTCATGAGGTTTAATTGGAGTAACAGATTTTGAAGGTTCTGTTGTGCTACAAATCTTTTGTATTTCCCAGTGAATTATCTGACCAGACATGTAATGAATCTATTTCTTGAACAAAAAACACGTCCATCCAAATGTCCCAGCACAAATCCAATACCTACAATGAGCAATAAATAGTATTTAATAAACATGCACAAATTCCATATGTGGAAATTTACCAAAACATCTCTTCCTTCTAGCCAAGTAGCTGTTTCAGTGAATCCGAACTTAAACTTACAGTTGTAAGTCCTACTGCCTAATTGTTGCTGCAGTTTCTAAGTCATTACATAACACTTGTGTCTTACAAGCTTAACCTTGTTCCTGTGTCAGTAAACTACAAAATTGTTGCTCAAGTCAGTGAGCATGGATTTAAACCATTTGCTATTCATAGTACCATGGCATGTAGTATTACTTCTATTGTACAGCTTGAATTTAGTTTGTCACGCATTGTTCGGCGCAGACTCACCCCATTAAATCCAGAAACTAAAATGAGATGCCTAAATTGGGAGAAAAGTGTCATAAGCCTCCTAAATGTGTTGACAGTGAAACAGGCATCTCTATCTACAAAAGATAGAACCTACCTTCTGAACAAAACTCCCCCTGAACCAAGAAGAAAGGGAGAGCTATTTAGTGAGTTTATTAATTTGTAGCTACGCTTGTATTGATTGTCTGATGAAAGGCAGGTTCCAATTTTGAACAAAATGGTTAAACAGATTGTTTGCTAGAAAAATCAACAATCAGTCTGACTTGAATATGCCTGTAAAGATGTACAGAAATATCTCTATTAAGGAAATAATTTAAAAGTCTTCCTGCTCTTATTTTGTACCAAATTTGTCAAATATCTAAATTACAGATCATCATATTTCTAATAAAAAAATCAGGCATAACAGCCAGTAAGAAGTAATAACTGCAGTGCATTTACGATCAGGTTAGCAAGAAATGGCATCTTACTGTTGTTCTCTTGCTATAGAGTTTATTGGTGCATTTATGCAGCTCTGTTTCATTTGCACATCTGTGAAGAGCCCTGCTGTATAAAATGTAAATGGGCTGCATGTGGAATTTAAAACTTTCCAATGATAAAATGCCTCAACAGCCTTTTCATCAGAATTACCAAAAAACTTTGAAGTCTATGTTTGTTTTTAAGTCAAAACACCACTCTAAGCACAGCAAGCAAGAACAGTTCAGCTGTACTTGCATGTCAGTTTATTCAAAGAGGGTATTTACTAATTCACCGATATCCCATTGCATCAACAAACAAGGAGACAGTCCTACACATTGCCCTCCACTCTTCTTTGTTTATGCCTCTTCCAACTGCTGCTCTGGGGGCAGAACTCTGCATTTGAACAAACTCCCTGTGCATCACATGCTGTAAACATGGGAACAGAGTGAAAAGGGAGCTTTGAGCACCTCCTACCTTCACCTTTACCTCCTGCATTTTGTTGTGACTCCATTTGAAAGTAACCAGGACCAGCAATGCCATCCTTGACTATAACACTTCATAACTGGCATTGTTGTACCAGGAGATGGGTATTTGTCTGGGATGGTCACCACACTCCTGGAAGATAGCTTTCAAGGTAGGCTCCCACTGTGACATTGGAGAAGATACGAGACCTGGACTGTTCCCATATCCCCTTCTAGGCTGGAGCCTCCATTTTCGCACCAAATATCCTCAGCTCTCCCAGATGTTTTAGATACTATTTTCTGTTTCTAAGTTGATGCCTTGACATCCCCATCAAGGCTGAAGACCTTATCAAGAAAATCCACTGCACAGCCAATTCTGAAATGAGCTCACAATCTAAATCAGCCAGAGACAGATGGGGAAAGATGGAAGTAAGGGAGGAAGAACAAGGTACGAAGAACAAGGTACAAAAACTAATTTCAGCAGAGAAGCAGGAGCTCAGATGCCTCAACTTCTAGCAAAAACAAATGTGGCACACATCTCTTCACAAACAAAACGATAGGTACTGCAAGTACAGTCCATGACATTCTGTTCTCACTCAAGTCAAGTCTTCACCATAACAGGATTTTACCCATTCAACATTTATATTCATTACCTTCTCGTAAGCTTTTCTTTTTGTTTCAGAATCCATCCAGTCATTTTCCTTTTCCAACATGTCAATAAAAGCCCAGCGAATTCCTTCAGTCAACTCCTCCATCTGCAAAACAAACCCCTCCTCAGTAAAATATGTCATGGCAGAACTGTTATAAGAAAAGTTCTGGTGCATGCAGGAGTGATGGATTTGGTTAGATCACGAATTATTCCAAATCACTGTATCTGCTCTTCCTTCTTGAAGGCTGATTTCTTCTCATTCTTCAGTCCTCATACACTTCTTCTGAAAACAAATTTCTTTCCATTTTCTTTTCCTTCAGTTGTAGCACACAATCTGTTATTGCTGATCCTTTCATGTCACAACTGTGAGAATGTCTGTCTTGAAATCATAAAAAGTTCTGGGAGTAATGCAGTGGTTTGGGGAGATTTCTGACACTGTGGTTCTAGATCACTATCCCATTCAGAAGGAGACAGGTGCAAGGTATTTGTACAAATAAAGCCTTTTCTGCAGAGAGAGAATCAGTATCATGATCCAAAAACAAAGCAGTCTCCAAATGTGTAGCCTGTATTTAGCTGTATTTGTGAAGTACTCCTACCCCTTGCTTATTGCGAGGATAGAGGCCATGGCTTACAACACTGAGCAGCTTTAACTGTTTCTGTGGTCTTGAACCACCAGCGACAGCTTCAATTTGTACAAAGCTAGGAGAACCCACAACCATTTTGGCTTGCCTGCTTCTTCATGGGTTTTCTACAAATAGTAGTTTTTCAAACGCCTATACAAAGCCACAAGCATATCACAAGCAAGTAAAATAAACAATAGGAGTGCTTAGTGAGTATGTGCACTAAGAAAACCCTGAAATGACAGAAAACAAAAAAAATCTAATGGCTAAGAGATACATCATATCATTCTAAAGAGCAGAAATGTCCATACGGCAGCATACACCAGAACAATACACAAAATCAGCCACTTCTATTTATACCAACAGATGAACCGCATGACAGGTAGCCACCAAGAGTACTACGAGAGTGAGGCAATGTGGGAGACCCAGCCACTGCTGGAGTCCTTTAGCACAGACCAAACCAGAGCTGAGATAGCACAAGGCATGACAGGTAATCATTACCTGAAGACTCATTGGATCTTTGTGTTATCAGTTATGTTACATTTAAAAATAATGAAAATGTCAAGTACCAGAGATCTACATAATTTTATTCTATAGATCTAGTAGCTCTGAAATGTCATCAAGAGCGAAGACTAAACTCTGGAAAGTAACACTACCCTTAGCTAAATTAAAATATACATCTGATACATAAATGGCAATCAGGAACTGTTCTTTGTTTGTGGTGGAGCCAGACAAAACATAGCAAAGCTCCTTTGATTGTTCATTTTTCCTACCTGGAATATCATCTTATTTTTAGAGACAATACGGGACAACTGGAACAGGTCTAGCATTAAATATGACTAAACAGTCAACATTCACAGTTAACTGCATCCCAGGGAATAGGGTAACTTAAAGATATTGATGACAGAGCACTGACTCAATTAGCTTAGTGCACTAATGAGGTGAACTCTCTGTATTTGGAGGTTACAAGTTCAAACTCAAGCTCTGCAGCTAGGCCCTAGTGTATACTTAGGCTTTATGCACCAGCTGTAGCTGCAGGGGGCAGGAGGAGAAACCTATTCCTGCTACGAAAGTTATTACTGAAACTGCTCAGGCATAGCTGTGAGCAACACTGCAGGCACTCTGGGTTAGAAACGGTGCTATATTTAGACACAAATAATGTCTTTCTTGATAAAAGGAGAGAAGCATCTAAGGTATGAAACATCAATGACAAAACATGGCGAAAAAGAAGGCATACTATCCATAACTCAGGATTTGCTTATCATAGACAAATACATGCCATGAGCCAGGAAAAAAAAAATCCATACAAATAAGAGTGCTCTTCTCAAGTGCCTCCTTACTGCTTAAGAAAGAGAAATAGAACTGAAAACCAGTGAAACAAAAATGATAACACCACAAATTGTTAACTCGAAAAGCACGCTTCTAATCTAATTTTAATCTCCATGGGCAGTTCACTGTAAGTCATTCCTGCACAGCTTGTCATTATTTATGCAAATTTATGGTGTTCAGCCTGTTTTTGATCTGGCTACATATCTGTCTGAAGGACTGTACATGGAAAGAATGGGCAGTGCCTAGATGGACAGAAAGGTGACATTTCTTCAAAATTTTTATTTTTTCTCCTTGCCATTTTTGTTTTAATTCAATTAAATGTTTAAGAATCTTGTCTGTTTCTGAACTTTGGTCTAACATGACAGGCAATTTGTGAGGAGGAAACCACTAATTCAAAGTTTCTAGACAGAGGTCTCAGAGGACTCACCATCTCCTTCTTGTCTTCTTGAAAATGGGCATTCACAAACATCTTGCCCACAGCATAAGGGAGTGCGCTTTCAACAAGGTCCATGCATTTATCCCACTGAGGCAGCAAACTTGTGGTTCCATGGATCACCTGTGGGAAGGAGCATGTAACAGGTCATAACATCATACCGTTTAAGAAGAATAAGTCTCCATCCACATACAGTACAGTCTAAAGCATATTTGTCAAACAGCTACCAAAAGGAAATGACGACACTTTACAATTATTTCTATTTTCATCAAGTGCTACAACAAATCTTTTGAACTCCACAACACAGCTATAAGAGTTTAGGTTTAGAAACAGTACAACGGTAATGACTTAGAGAGGCTAGACTTACAGGGTTAGCTACAGGAAGGCATTCCGAAGTGCCAATTTTAGACTAATCTTGGTAGCCTTTCTGTGTTAAGTGGAGAGATGCTTTCATCTAGAAAATCCCGGCTCCGAGATATCTCCCCAAAAAGTTTCTCTCCCTACACTTACTAGGTGAGAGTCCCCAGGAGATAAACTTCATGCAAATGAGGTCAGTCCTTGGGAAACACCTTCTACAGAGCCCTCCACTGCCATGAACTTCTGTGCTAACTAGTGATGGCTAACATTGGTAGGTATGTGTCCACACCTTTTTTGCCATTTACCTGTCTGGTTACTCTTACCACAGCCTGTTGCTTTCAGTCCCTTTCCCAAACAGAATATTTTCAGAAGAAAACAGGTTTGAACCATCAAAAACACTGAACATGTGTTTTCCCACAAAAAATATCATTCCATGTTACAGTAGAAAGATGTTGGTATTTTACTAAAGGAATGGTGGTTAAATAGACACTCCTAGGCTCTGACGATGTCTCTGCACCACCATACATGAATTTCAAAAGAGAAATAGTTAAGAATGGTCAACACACCAATGAAAATGGCAAAACAGAGCTCAAGCACATTGCTGCCTTCATTTCTCCTTCTCATAGGAATAATGTTGTTGCTGTGATCCCTTACCCAGTTAACATTACATTTGCTCGTCAAGGTAGAAGTTCATTTTTTAAAAGTACACACAATACAAAATACGAGATGGGTCCATGTAAGCAAACAGCAAATGCAGTGCTGATTTAGGAAACTTCTGTTGTTTTCAAGGTTCAAAGAGCTCCCTTTCTACTTAAGGAACTCATTAAGCTTTTCCACAGAGAACAAGCAAAATCCCAGTCCAGTAGTTAGCACCCATCAGCTGTGTAAAAGCAGAATACAGTCAACACCAGAGGAGGTCAAGCAGGATAGGATTTTGACCTCTCACAGATTACGCAAGCCTCTTAAGCACTGATCTAGCTGTTTCCGAGCCTCTTCTTTTTCCCAGATGTCTCCTCCTCCAAGCCCAAGACTAGATTTCAAGTAAAACTGAAGGGTTTGGATTTGTTCGGTTTTTTTATAGGAAAGATTTCATTGGAAAATTCCAGTCTAGCTTAACCCTCAGCTATTGGAGGTCAGACATTTTTGTACTTCAAAGATTGATTTTATACATCATATTGTCTGTAATGAAGCTTAATCAATTACTCATACTTAAATACACCAGTGAATTGCATTTTCAAATGTTTTTTATTAATACTGTACGTGCACTAATAGATTTTCAATGACAGAGAGAACACTGCTTCTGTCAGAAAACCACATTAGGCAAACCAATACGTAATAAGATAATAGTTTGCTAAACAGAGCCAAATTTGAAAACAAACTCATTTTCCAAATCTTTCAAGCCTCATATATAACACAGCGCCAAAAAGAAGGAAAAAAAAAAAAAAGAAAGAAAGAAAAAAGAAAAGAAGGGAAAAAAAAGAGAAAAAATTTCTCTCCAGGGTCCAAGCAAAACTACAATGGAGATTTTTCCTGACATAGGGGAAGAAGGGGACTCATGGCATTAGTCATCAGAGCTTGAAATTCCTTCCAAAAGCTCAGACTATGCCTCAGACACAAAGTCAGGAGACAGAGCTGGCTTTTAGACTGTGACATATTATTATTACAACATAACAATTATCACTATTTTGAGGGAAGCTTGACTGTAAGAAGTATAGAAAGGCAGCACAGGCTGTGAGATCAGTAAAAACAGAGCTGAGAGGAACAGATTACATCTCACAGCTGGTTTATTGATGTTTATGTTACAAAAGACAACTACAACTCCCTCAAAATTGTCCTCCTAATATTAATGTACTACTTTAAAACACTGTACTCCAGGTAGTAACAGTGACTTGCTAGGACTCAAAGCACCACTGCAGAGGAGGTGCTGATAGTTGTTGATGCGGTACATAAAGAACTTTCTCTAGAGTCAGCAGGTTTGTCCTATTTCTCAACCTGAAGTTTTTTGAAGTTTCATCATCTCTTTTTCCCCTCTCTTTGCAAAGAGTTTAAGTGTCTTGATGTCAAGATTTCTACATGTAAGGTGTAAAAGCCACCAAAAGAAAATGAGAACCAGGTGAAAAATATACTATCCTTATAATGGGTGAGGCTGACTGAATGAATGAATAAAAGATATCAATTGCTTTAAGGGTCACTGAGTCATCTTCGGTCATGCCTTTTAGTAGCCATTTAGTAGTTTTCTTCACTTACCTGGCGAGAGGTTGGTGAGTCCTTTTTATGATCACAAAGGATCTGCATGCCTTTAGTCCTCCCAGCCTCTGACTGAACAAATCTGTTTCAACAAAGCCTTTTCCCTTAGACGCCCTTTCTCATGTCCTTTCTGCTGACCTGTGAAGTCTGTTGCCCTGAGCTGTTTACTGCTATTAACTATTAGTTATTGCAGTTTACTGCGCTTAGACTAACTCTGGTTCTCCAGGTCCCAGGGGCAGATAATGGGAATGAGCTGCTGAGTCACTACCCTTACTGTGCTGTTCTTAAGTTTTCACAACCACTTACGTGAAACCTTTATGACATTGTTAATAAGCATTGAATCAGTTTGAATTAGATTTCTGCCTAAGCTTCTGGAGAAAGTACCCGAAGAAGTGACAGCAGCTAGTTACCACATCAAAAGCTGTCCAAAGCTTACAGTTTCCTTCCAGGAATTTTTCTGGCCATAATATAACTCAATATAACTCAGTATTATGCTGCAGACTGGCTGAGAGCCAACATCAATCTATTTTACATAGCAAGGACCATGACAGTAGGGGACACACAAACCTGTCGCTGTGGTTCTGACAGTGAGTGTCTTACATTTTTACATAAAGAAAACGTCATTTTTAACAAGACTGATTTGAATATGATTTCAGAAGTATAAAAGAGTGCCTTTTCTGTGTAGTTCCCATCAAACTCTTCAGCGTTTATTTTTAGGTACGTGATCAACTCAGAACTAGTCCAGTATCACTCCAGAAAGACATTATGGGTGCATCAATTAGCCATCTGCATGCCTCACCAGGGAGGCAAGAGCACCCACACCTTCTGTGCCACATCACTGGCAGCATCAGGACAGCCTCTTGTTGTCATGATGTCACCAAGCAAGTAATTTTCATAATGACAAACAAAAAGTTCACTATCTAAACTAAGGTGACATGGAAACAAGATGACAAAGCACCTTTCAGTTCCAATTTCATCTTTGATTTGCTTAAAGAGCCCTCACGCTGCCCACAGGATTATCAGGGTGGCTTTCTATTCAGGGTTTACTTAATCAAATGCATGTGTTTTACATAAATGTCCATATTACTTAATAATAAATTAGCTCTGCTTTCATAGCTTGGGGCAGTGACTAAGGTCTTCCATCTTCGGGGTCTTCTGCAACCCCAAGCTGGAAGGCACCTGATCGGTTTCTCTATGGAAATGGCTGATACACGCATGCGCTAGAGCTCATGTTAAGATGGCACTAGAGCATAAGAGAGGTTTGAGCAAGCTTAGAAAAGACGAAATCTTAGACTTTTGTTTTACCAGAGCTATATTAGTGCATGCACAAACAGTGGTTCTTTTCAAAAGCTTAGATTTTGGCCAAACCTGTTTGGCCTGCAGGAATAGCAGGGTTACTTTCCAGCTTTCAACTTTCTGCATAAGACGACTAAGCTTTTTAAAGGTGAGGTCTCAAAAACTCCTTAAAAGAGTAAAATCCAAAAGGCATTTTTCCTTTGTGTCACATGCAGGAATATGTATGTTTTAATTGTTTTAGAGGGAGTCTTAAAAACAAAACAAAACACTTTATTCAAGAAATTTATCCAGCACAGGAAATATTTCATGTTTTGCAAAGGTACAAGCAACCATAAGGGAAACCAATAGTTTCAATATTCATACTATTGTAGATGCTATAAAAACTCTAACTTACCCGAGAAAATTCCAGCCACCGATACTGAAAACGTCTACTGAGGTTAAACAACCTTGAATAAACCATCCTCCATACCAAATAGTTGGCAAGAGTCCTGTTAAAGCAGACATTTTTATCAGACATCTAAATGCATCTGATGTACCACAAAGCACTCACAGAAATATCTCTACAAACCTTTGAACAGAATGGTAGAAATTTCACCGTGAAAACTAATGAGTGATGACCAAATTGGTAATATTCCTATTACACAGAAGAATCTGACTGCAGCCAGTTAATATGTAACTGCACCATGATAACCATCTTCTAGATGATATTTATAATGAGTCTACCTCCTAGAATGTCATTTTTAGGTATTGCTTTTTCCAAAAGGCAGGTTTCATTTTCCATAGAGGTGGCAAGAGCTGTGTCATACTAACAGTTGCATAAAAGTTCTATCCAGAGATAAGAAAATAACTGATTTTTCTTTAGTAAATTAAAGTGAATATTATCTGCCCTCATTAGAAGGGCACATAAATCCTAAGTATGAAACAGAACAGATAACTATCTATCCCATACATACTATCATTATCTCATACTTGTATCTTTCATTAGAAGGTATCAATATGCCTTTAAGAGTTCTTACTACCCACAGAGTTATTAAGTATTACCACTTTCAGTTTGCAGATGGATAACTGAAATACCAAAAAAGGGAAGTCTCAGTAACAAGAATCTCATAAGAACTGAGGCTGACAGATTCAGGAAGAACTTGTTCAAGCTTCCCAGGAGACCTGAGAACCATCTAAAACATCAAGCACTTGACTGGAGGATTTATCTAGTCTAGACTGAGCTCCCTCTATGCCCAGCAGTGGCTGTATGAGGTAAAGGTGCATGGTGAAATAAGCGATTCAACTTCAAACAATCTCACAACAAGCCTAGTAATGGCAAAAACACATTATCCTTATCTTATAGATGACATTTTTTCAGGGAGAGTCATTGCTCTAAAGATATGGATATGCAAATGTTGTTATGGACCATCTGAACAACTCCCCTGTCTCTAAAAATATAATTTCTGCAACCTCCTGTTGCTATAGGTATAGAGCAGCGCAGCTGTTGCTACAGTGTCACTCCATCAGCTTCATTCATGGATACATCTCATACTGTCCCCTCCTCCAAACCATAACAGGTTATAAATGCACTTTGTGGATGTGTTGCCTTCACAGCAGCATTTGCCTGAGCTGTAACTTGAGTTTTGTCTCTAACCAAGCTCCAGTCCACCCACACAAAGCCTCCTGCTCAAGGCATGTTGTTGCTAGAAGCTTACACTCTTGGGCACTCATCCAGGGAGGTGATGAAGAGGTGAGAATGGAGAGGTTTAAGGCAACCTATAGCTGTGTATTGTCTATTAGTGACTGAGCACAGGATAACCCAGTAACTCCAGCAGACCGCACACATGCAGGTGGGACACTACACCACGAGCAGGTGGGTGGCTGTGTGCTCTCCACAAGCTGTCTGAGATGTGAACTGGGACCAGTCTGCTCAGGCACAGTGGTGACTGGCCAGGGAAGGCAGGTGCTCTGCAGACCTGATGGATTGGGATGTCCCTGCCAGCTGCTTCTGCTGAACTGAAGCTAGCACAAATGCGCATACTCACATGAACCTGGACAGCAGTTGTGCATCTGTGACAGCCTGGGCAAAGCCTTTGCTTCTCATCTGTTAAGTCTGCATGTGTTTATAGGTCAGAAATATGGTCAACTCATTTCACTCAGAAAAACTTGAGGGTGCAATCTGTCATCTCAAAGGCAGGCGCCTGATACTGGTCTTTGTGGCCAGTAGCAACTTCTAGAGAGGAGTAGAGAATTGCTGTGATTTATAAGTCCTGCTTTTCAGAGTATTCCTCATCTCTTACACTGCGGATTGAGGCTTTCACAAAGCATTAATGTAAAGTCTCTCTCATTTATTTTCCTAGGCACTCAGGTCTGAATTCACCCCATGCAACCCAGTGTAACTTCAAGACATGCCACATAACCTTGGGCATAATCCCTCTTTTAGTATACAGATAAATAGTACGCATAAATCCCCACAATAATCATAAAACATACCTGAAGAAGCTTTTTAGCATGAACAGTGTATATTTATAACACAGTACATGTTACAAAAGACAAAAGAGTTAGCTCTGCTTAGATGATCAAACCATTTGAGATATTGCTTAGGGTTATTAAAAAATCATTTGAACCTATGAAATACCAGAAAGTATAGATTTTCCCCTTAACACATTTCTTGCAATGCAGGATTTCCTCACTCAATGGCAACTGAAGCACCCTAAAAGTGCTCATCTCTCACTGGTTTTGTAAACTACTTGAACTCCACAAGCCCCACAGCTATCTGCCTCAGGTATTTCCGCAGACCTGAATACTATCCATGCTTCTGCAGTAACTAATCTGTGGATCTAAAACAGCATTTACGCAAGTCCTACAGATTAAAAGGTTTAAAGATTTAATTTCAATCAAAAGTCTTAGGTAAAAAACCTCAGCTAAATAAACTGCTATCATAAACTAATTATTTGTTACAATTCAGTACCTCATTGCTACCAAAAAAATCTCATCCGGCAGTGTTTGCCTTTATATTTGAGTTCGAGAACCTCTGTCAAACTGATAGTAAATGAAAGACTGAAATTTGTAAAGGATGAGTCTCAAAAAGGTGACTTATTAAAAGACACTAATATCAAGGGGAATTCCAAAAGTTTTTTATCAGGCATAACAAATGAAGGCAACTGTCAGTTCCAGGAAACAACCCACAAATAACAGATTTGTTTTCATTTGGGAAGGAAAAGGTGTCTGACAAAACCAAGCTGTCTGATGAGATTGTAATAATTCCTGATCGTAATCACAGAATCCACTGATGCATATGATGCATAAAAGAACAGGAAGGTTTCGCTTCAAAGCTCAGAGGTGTTTATTTGCTCGGGGAGGGGCAGGGGGGGGGAGGTTGAATGGTTGTGTTGTTTGAGGGGCAGTGTTCTTCATTTTTCAAAACAAAACAAAATAATATTTTCTCTGAATTTGTTTACTTACTTGGAGGATGATAATTTTACCTTTTTGGCTAATTTAACAAACTTAAAATCAATTGGTCATCTTTATTTTGTTTAAAAACTGACAGTTTTTGGTTATGAAATGCTTCCAGTACATATCTTGGGGTGATTTTCATCCCACTTTCACAAATAAGCTCAGAGAAGTTAACCTCTTCACATGAAGTAAAATCCGACACACCAACAGAACATACAAATCCTCTTTGCTCTTTCGATAAGACCAGAGCATTTGTTGTTGTAACCTTTTGAAAGAGTTCAGTACATAGTCCCCTATTTTAAGTTCAAAATTACTGTTACAGAAAGAAGTGTAGGCTCTAAACCAATATGACCATTATTGTGATACACACTCCCAAAGGAAGTGGTAGAGAGCTTGTTTGCTGGGATAGTTAAAATTACACCAGCAGTTATGAATATCTACTAAGGAATGCTTTACCCTGTCTGGGAATAAAGTAGGTTGCTCATGTAAAATTTAGTGAGTTTGTAATATTTAAATCAAAAGACATGGTGGCAATTAAAGAGGATAGATTTAATATGAGATAGATGGACAAATTAATTGACATTTTAAGAAAAAGATCCCTTTCAACAAATTTTGAGATGTTTGAACATTATATTCATAATTGAGTCATGAATCAAATTATAAGTACTGAAAAACTTCTGTGTCTATTGCTAGAGGCACGAGTTCAAGTCAAAATGTTATAACTTCTCTCTCTGATTGTTCAGAGGCAGGCTAAGACCAGAAAGGAGATATAGTGCCCCCATCCCTCTCTAAAGAAAATTCCTCTTACGCTGCAGGAATTACAGAGTACTTGTTTATTGTCTCATACTGCAAAGATGGGGTAGGGTGAGGCATAGGAAACCAGTCATTCATTCTGACATCCATTTCCTCTTATGCTGCAGGAATTACAGAGTACTTCTTTATTAATTGTCTCATACTGCAAAGATGGGGTAGGGTGAGGCATAGGAAACCAGTCATTCATTCTGACATCCATGAGGAAGATAAAGCTTCTTTCTTCAACAGCTGCAAAGGTTTCCAAAGAAGACACAATTTACTGTATCCTATTTACAGCTCATCCATAAAGCACTAGCACACAGGTAACAGGGAAGGGATATAAAGGGCTGCTAACTGCTGCCAGCACAGTCCCATCTCCCCCTCATATGGTACAGCTGTGTTTGAGATAATGGCAGAGCTCCTTTACACCACAGCTACATCTACTTCTTCCCGTAGTAGATATAAACTCCCTTATAAATCAGTTGGTACACTAAAAGACTGAAGGGATCCCTGAAGACTTCTTAGGAAGAAGGTGTGACTTTAGCACTGAACACCTAACATGAATTATGTTAGCTAGCCCAGGGCTGATGGAAACTCCTACAGGCTAGTCAATTTCAGACAGACCTCTGAACCACACTGCTGGACATGCTTCAAGCTTCACAGGGTAAATGTGAAGGTATATGTAGCAGGGTTGTCAAGTAAATAACAGCCTCAGTCTACTAAATTCACTCTACACCCTGCCAATGTGCTATTTTCTAGTAACCATGTGAATGATTTCACAATTCAAGATTGTTCAGCAGATTCTCCAAGGAAGCAATTTTTAATATGATGATTAAGAGTCCATAGGACTCATCACCTCCTTCACCAAGAACTACTATCTGCAGCCAGACTTAATTTTTGCTCCACTCTTCCCTCCACCTGAAACAAACTTCACAGAGTACTTTGCCAGATCACTGGGGCATGAACCGTCTTTTTGTGCCATTTTGAATAGCATCCATGCCAGCAAGGTGCTCATCTGAGAAGGGGACACACAAGGCATTGGAATAACAGTATAATTTAGGGATAGAAGGTTTGCAACTGAAAAGAATATGAAACTGGTGAATGTATTCATTCTTCTTCTCCTAGTGACACTGCATCTCCTGAAATGATGGGAAGTTAATTCACATTCTAATCACTGAAGCAAGTCTAAAATTTTTGAATGCTTCACTAGGAATTTGATTGGTCTACATATTTACTGTAACAAACCAAGTCCACATTGTTTGCATTAATTTAACCTTTAAAATATCATATGAAGAATGACAAATGAGATTACCTAAAGGAAAATATTCTTGTTAAACTTTTAGAGTTCACCCTACAGAGAAATGTTAAGACTTCCTAGTTAGGAGTTCACATTCAGATTATTTCCTAATTTTCTCAGGCCAGATAACAAGGGTACTTCTGGAGCAAACTGTGACATTTTAAGTAACGAACAGTATCATCTAAGATAAACACAATCTTTGTCATGCTGTGACCGTTTGGATGGATTTTATGTACAAGAACTTGAAGTTTGCTTGGGTTGAGTTTAGCACTCTATTTGCCATTTCTATGATTTTATGATGCAAATTTCTTAGGGTAAGACTGAGCAGAAAATGCCTAAGCCATTATCAGCTATAAGACATGTAGCCTGAATATACTGGAAATGAGACACTGCTTTTGCTCAACTCCTCAACCTGTGGAGATCAGAGAGCTGGTCTCGAGCTTTGCTGAAGATGGGCATTGCCACTCTTTTTGGTCGTTACTCCAGGCTCCCTCTGCCATGACACACAGGCTGGCTTAACTTCTCTTGAACACTCAGAGACAGATTTTCCCTGAATAAGACCCTAATGAAAGAAGCCTTCAGGTACTTACACTGTAGTTACAGCATATATTGCCTATAAGTATATTTGTACACAGGGAATAACTAGTTCACTGTTGTCTTGCTACATGTGCATCCTCTAAATCACCACTTGATCCCCTCTGACATAACTAACTTTACGAGACACAAAGCATGGACAGTCCAAACCATTTAGAAGGCTTTCTTCAGCAGATTAAAATTGGCGGCACACTGACAACATTTGTATAAATCTTATAAACTAAGGATGTTTGATGATCTGTAGACAGATCAATCATTTTTAATTTTCTTATTGTTTGATCTGCCACGGGTACTATGAATTAATGCAAGCATTCTGTCACTGGAGACATAGAGCAACAGTACAAGAATAATGCTTCTAAATTAGTCTTTTTTTTTTTTTTCCTGAAATGTAAATTTAGTTGTGGCCATACTGTACAATCAGCAAAGAAGGACTTTTGGAGACAACAGCCTAACATTTTTTTTAAAAGTTCAGCAACATGTCTCAGCAGAGAACAAAGTATCACAGAAATCACTTAATGTAATCAAAAATGGTGTTTCAAAATGGGATGTCATCTTCACATACATTTTTTCATCACACTGCCCAAAGTTGTCTTGCTTCCCTGTGCAAAGCACATCTACCATGTTTAATCTGAGCATTTGACAACTATCTTCTACAGGTGTTAATGATTTTGCGAGACAGAGGACCTTATACAAGTAAGAGATGCTGAAAGCATCTGTAAAAAGCAGCTTCACTGCAACCTGTGTTATCAGTAAAAAAAGAAAGGTGTTGAAACTGCAAATTTTCCTGCTACACACAAGCTAATATCTATATCCTCATTCAGACAAAACCAAGCAGACCTTTTGCCTAGAGACTTGATTACAAGAGTATCTGAAGCAACTGAAAAACCCAGAGAGTTGATGTCCCCTGTGTGTGTAACCATCATAGGATCCTTACTTTTTCCTTTCATTTTCTAGTATCTTGAATAAATCTTTGAAGTACTGGGGAACACGGACAATCACATTTTCTGAAGGACCTATATCTTTGAGCTCAGGATAGAGTTTGCTGTCAATCACCTTCTTGATGTATCCCAGCCAGTCAAACTGCAACGACAAAGAGAAGACTGGTAAAGCAGATTATGAAGAGACATGACTTATTAATGAAGTTGCACCTTTGAGACTAATGGTTTCAAAGCTTTACTTATTAAAAATTTAGAAACTATTGCACTTTGTCATTACACATTTCCAAACTGCAGTAAAGTCATAACGGTATTTAAAAGAACATATATTGTGATTGAATACACTTTCCTAAGGACAATCCTTTAACATGCTGCTCTGCATACTAAAGGCAATTTTAATTATATAGGTCAGACGTTAAGAGAATAATTTTGCAGTTATCCCCAACAAACCTGTGGAATCATGGCACTAAGCTCCGATATGTTCATTTTATTGTACATGACCTCGCTTGTTCGGTTTTCATATGGAATCATGATCTGGGGGAAAAGAAAAAAAAAAAAGCAATACACAAAACATCAAAACAAGGGTTATCTTGCAGGGACCTGCTCTTACATCATTACTGTCCATCATAATCCCAGTGCAGAAATATGTCACCACCATGTTTTCCAAGCATTCATGGCCTTAGCACCCCTTTCTGAGGATGGCATTTAACTACGAGAAATGGAACACAGTTCATTGTCAGTTTAACTCATTACTGGGGAATTGGTTGAACTGCATGTCTTCTTTGAACATATGAGACCCATTCTAGCTGATCATATTAAGGAAATGTATGCTGATTCATAAGAGATAAAAGCACACCTAGACCATTAATACTTATTCATCCCATAATGTCAGGCAGAAGCCAGCTCCAAACTATAAAGTTTAAAAGGTCACATCTGAGATAGGCACGCTAGAAGCACATCTCATCTCTTGGATTTGAAAATGTTCTTTCTATAGCCTGAATCCATCTGAGGGAAGAGCTAGATACACACAGGTTTCTCCTTACTTTAGCCCATCATCCTGATTTCCACAGCAGGAAACAGGGGTACATAGGCCAGACATGAATTAAAGCATTCTCCACCCAGGCCTCTCATTCGGGTGACCAGAGGAGCCAGACCTCACAAACATATGTAGTGTCAAAGTACAAGAACGTAGCAAAAGAAATCCTAAATATAAAGCAAGTCCTTTTATAACTGACAAGGGACATTCAGGTTCCAAGATGTCAGCGTGGTTCATAACAGAAAAACAAACTAAGCAGAATATATGGCTCAAAATTTTCTCAGTGTTCAAGAGAAACAAGAACTCCCGATGGCAATTCCAGACACGTCCTAAGATAAATCCTATACAACAGGCTGTACACTGTGCAGTTTAAAGAGGACAGACATTTTCGCCAGACAAACCAGACAGCTGGCAGTTCTCCAACCAAAATTCTCCAGTGAGTGTCTGCGGTTTTACTATTGCTCAAACCACACACACACAAAAATTACTTTCTTCTCCCCTTCTGCAAATTTCATTTATCTGACAAATCTTTAAACTCTTCTTGAACCCATTTGCTCCCTTCCTCTCAAAACTTTCCCTCTTCCTCTAGTAATTTCAAGTAGGTTTGAACCTTCCTTCCATAACAAGCTCTCTTGAAGCATGCCACTCCTTCCTATATCCACTGTATCTTCCCTTTAGTCTTGCTGTCTCTCTTCCTGAGCACACAAGTTCTCCATTATGTACGTTCACGTTAAATGAATACAGAGGAATACAGGATACAGTAAAAGCCCAAATAACAAGCAGGACTATCTCCTTTGAAATTACAGTAAGATGCTTATATAACTCATTGTGCTCATTAAGAATCATGCAACAACCCATGTCCCTGGATTTGTGCCTAATATCTGGATAGATTTTACAAGGATTATTCATACTAAAGGGAAATTAAGTAATCATGAGCAAGTATGGCTTGCTGCGTAACAGTATGCATTACTGATCCTGAAGGCTGTTACGTGATCCATGTCATCTTATATGGCAACTTCACGTATGTACTTTGTGGATTAAAGCTCTGTAAGACATTAAGTAAAGCATTAAAGCTACCAGAGGTAGCAATGCATTTTCTTATCACATCACCAATAAACAGAAGAAAGACTTCCTGTTTTTTGAGTCACAGAATCACAGAATTGTTTTGGTAGGTAGGTAGTTTTGCTAGGTCCAGCTGGTCCCCTAAATGAAAACTCAGAGTTTCTCATCCCCTCTCCCAGGGCAGCCAATGAAAGCAGCTCAGGAGCTAACTGTGGTGCAACTATAACCGCTGCTCTCTCACTACCAAGCATCAACACCCCATCTCAGTCTTGCACTGCTTCGAGACTGTTCCTCAGAGAACCAGCCTGTTCTGCTTCTTGAATAGATAGTAATGTATTCACAACATAGCAGCACAGCAGGGACTCAAATTCTGCGCAAGCTCAAAACGAAGAAATATTAATAATTTAAAGAACCAAGGGTATTTGGCTGAAGTTTTTTTTCCCTTCTGAGAATAATCCATTTAACAATTAACTAATGGAGGAAGATCATTCCTCCTTTCTTCAACAGGTTCTGCTCCTTTCCTTCTACTTCCAAAAAGCACTATTGCTAAGGCTGTTGATAGAATGGCTTTCTATTTTGAAACAGGATTTCACTTTTTTTTTTTTAAAGCTAGCTTCAATCCCACACTAAAATACCAACCTCAGCTATCTTAACTTCCAGTCTTAGAACCGACTTCATATCAGATTCAGCTCGTGAAGCGTTTGCACCCAGAAGAACTGCTGTATCAACCATGAACTGCAAAAAGGCATCTCGGTACTGTGAAGAAAAGAAAAAAAAGAGTGCAATGACCACAGGATTTGCCCTTGAGCACAGATGTAGCAGTAGGTCAGAAATGTCCAGCTAGAGCAAGAAGTATTTTACTTTGTAATTTTGTGCCCTTGCAATCAAAGCTGTACTTTCCTTACATTGAATGCCTGCTATCATCAGGGAGAAAAGGAGAAATGACACTGTAAACATACTGTGCATGACAGACAGAGATACCTGTTGGGGTTCACAGAGCATAAATCTCAGGAAGTGCAAATAACACTTGTGGATTAGACTGACAACACTGACAACTCTTACAGTGGGATTAGACAGTGTGTATGAGCGTACACCAATATTTTACACAAACTCATACAGAAATCAGTGTCAGACTGAAGAAGTACTTACATACAAGTGCAAGGTTAGCGGCTGAGAAGACAGGGAGACCAAGGGATGCTCCACTGAGCTCTCTCCTCTACTCCTGACACAGCACTGCAGCACACGTGCCTGCTACAGTGCTCTGCTCTGCCCTCCCCGGGCTATCCTAACAAAGCACATTTTAGTCTCAGTGTGTATATACAAATGTTAGTAAAATACACTGTATATAATGATACTGTAGCAATTTCTGTGCTACCTTCACCCCAGCATAATCTTTCAGAGATTTTGGAGGGATCAGATTGCTCTTCATCAACTCCTACCAGCCCACAGTCCAACAAAAGCAAAAACATATCCCAACACATTTCTACCTTTAATCTTTGCAAAGCTACAATTCTTTGCATCCTGGCATCATCTAGTCTGATAAATGTGGCTGAAAGACTTACTGACCTCTCTGACCTCTCAGGGAACTCAAAAGGGAAGGAGAACGGTAAAACCTTAATCAGCAGCAATGACTTGTCCTCCCTGACAACCCACGGGGTAGTTTTCCTTGAGCTCTGGGCTGCCTGTGCTGAAAACTGCCCACAGGCCTCTGTCAAGTGGGGGCGGGGGGGGTGTTGCCATTGTCAGATATTGGTACATTAAAGCCTTTGATAAACATCATTGGTTCACAACTGCTGTCCACAGAAAAGCAGCAAGAAACTAACCTGTAGAAGAGAAATCATAACAAGAGGAGGAAGAAAGAGGAAATTAATACTTTAAATCTGTTGAGGAACTCTTGTTCCCTTCATTGCATGAATTCAGATCAACTTGATGATAATCTGCAGCAGCTCTTGAAACACACTCACCCTTCTGGCCTAATTGAGCCCAAGAGGCAGCCCACAGACACAGCAGTTGCTGGGATCCACTTTGTTGAAATGTTCTTGAGGATCTGGGAACTCCTGGGGCCCCCCGGGGGACATGAGGGTTCCCACTGCTGTCAGGTCAGGCGAAGGCTAAGGTGAAGATAGCTCCAGCAGCTTCTAACAAACTGACAGCTGTGCTTGATCAAAGGGTGCCCACAGCCTCTCTTCTAGCTGACTCCCGACTAGAGAACCCCAGAATATCTCAAGTTGGAAGGGACCCATAAGGATCATCGAGTCCAACTCCCTTCTCCTCGCAGGACTACCTAAAACTAAACCATAGGACTAAGAGTGTCATCCAGATACTCCTTGAACTCTGACAGGCTCAGTGTTGTGACCACTTCCCTGGGGAAGCTGTTCCAGTGCCTAATCATCCTCTCAGTGAAGAGAGACTAGGGAGGGTCAAGAACCCTTTGATCCTGTGGCAGAGAGAGGCCTAAGTTAGAGCCAGGCTCAGAGCACAGCTCCCAGAGCCTGTCAATAGATGCTACAGTTCACAGAGAAAAAGCCAAACTTTGTCTGGCACACCCATCCATGGTCACATGCCATAGGACATGATCTCCAGGCACCTCTGGTGTAACTACCCCTTTGATATTGGACTCTTGGACCCAGATGGTGCTTCATAAGGAAGGATGCAGCTCTGCAAGTCTCAGGATGCAGGGAGTGCATCTCACTGAGGATGGGACACCGTGGTCTTCTAGCACGCAGAAGGTGTGCAGTTACTGAGGAGCTGTGCTGCCAAATGAAAGAGCTGAGAGAGGTCAGCAGACCACACAGCCTCAGAGGGGATGAGAAAGATCAGCCAGGTGTTCCATGAGACCCCTGCAGCTTGAAAAGCTTGGACCTTCAACTGCAGCAGAAGAGCAGGAGGAGCCTGTGCCCATGAAGCCGCAAAGTGAAAACCCCCATCACAGTGAAGGCTGGAGGTCCACTGTCCTTGTAGATGATGAGGACCCAGGAGCACTATCAATTGGAGCACCTCCTGTGGCCAAGCCTGAGCCCCCCTCAGGCCCACTAGAAGGAACAAGCAAGCGACAGTGGTAAGAAACTTATTACTGCAGCCTCCACTCCCCTCCCCCAAGAGGTCGTGGAGTCTTCATCTGTGGAGATACTAAAAACCTGACTGGACACTGTCCTGGGCAACCTGCTGTAGCTGACCCTGCTTGAGCACTGGGGTTGGACTAGATGAACTCTAAAGGCCCCTTCCGAGAGGGAAGAAAAGCAGGAGGGGACCGAAATCTTACAAAAATCATCATTTGAGAAACTTTGCAAGAGAGTTTGTGCTAGTGGTGCTTGTGGTGCTGGTGTTTTCTGATAGAAGATATCCTAAAAAATCTAAAACAAAACAAGCTGCAACCCTTTCTCAATTTGGAGCCCGAAAAAACCAAAAGCAACAATGGAAAAAACTGAGGGGAAAAAACGGTCCCTTTGAGTTCCAGTTAATAATACTTACAGATTTAGCTTCTGTGGTGTTTTCTAGGTAATCCTCTCGAGATGAAAGGGAGAGGCTTGCTTGATCGAGCTGTTAAAAATAACAAGAAAAAGCATTTAATAGGCAAATTTATCAGAATTCAAAGGTAGTCCTATAAGCAACATTGGAAGAGTTCATGTTTTTCTGGCAATTATAGTAAAAGTGTGTAAATATCTAACGCATAATAAAATTGCAGCTGCCTGAGTTCCACAGGATTTAAAATCAACAGAAAAAAAGCTATGCTGTGCCAACAGACGTTAATCATATTACCATGATCTGGGGAGCCCCATATGCCCCCTGCAATATCTGAGCCACCTACTGCAGCAAAAAATCACCCACATGACTCGCGTGTTTATGGCCTCATTTAGTGAGTAGGTAATGTAATAGGACTGGGTCTATAGGATCAGTGTGTTCTGAGGCTATACATGTTTCAGGGGCACAACAGTCGGGTTGAGACAAACACCAATCTAGTGCAGGGACCAAATGCCCATTAGGTGCTGGAGTAACACTAGCTGCTGTGTGCCTGAAAAGCATTGTTAGGTTTCTTTGACTGAAACTGAGGTTACACTCGAGCTTCACCCTAGACCAGCACTGAGTGCCAGACTTGGCTTTTTGAATAGATGTACTGAAAAAGCTGGATCCCAGCCACAGAAATGATTGCATGCACGCACGGGAAATTGTTATGCCTCCAGTACATTAGCTGAAGATTTCTAGTAGATCCAGATGGATCTTGGACTTTTTTTAGATCTTTTTGATCTAAATGTGGATCACATTTGTTGGTCTACAGTCACTCTAATATTGGAATAAGGTCCTCAAGGCAATTTCTAAACCAGTCCTGAAAATTCATTGAAATTTGCATTTAGTCTTTTGAGTGAAATGACTACATGGGAGTATTTACATACTGTTTCAAGTTCCGAACGAGGTAAAAATCACAGCACAGCAGATATAAAATTACTACTGGAAACCAAGATTTCCCAAAAGACTTCAACACGATAAGGTTAAATTAGGGTATGGAAGCCAAAGCTGAAAATATAATTCAATCAGCTCCCAAACTCTGAATAAGATACTGATGGGAGCAGAAACAGCAGTTTTGATGTTCTAAAATTATTATTTCGATGCTGTATTTGTTTTTTAAAAGATAAATCTCGTGGAGATTGTATTTATTTATAAAATTTCACACAAGCCTTTTTTAATCTAAATCCTACACCATCTATATATTTCACATTTTCTACATTTATAAAAATGACCTAAATAAACTAGACTCTCGAATGAATTAATAAATCATCTACTGACCGATGTTCTCAACCTTTAAAATATACCATAAACAAAACAAATCAGACACTAAAAGAAGTGTAGCTGTGATACCCAGTGCAACTCTGATTCTTTGGAAAACAGTATCACCTTTTTTTCAGCATATTGAAGCAAAAAGAATGTACTCCTATGCTTTGCATATGTGTGTCCTGGTAATAGTTAACTTCAGATGATTTGGTCTATTTCAGTTATGTGACTGTTGTATGAAACGCTCATCCAAATTTCCTGGCTTAAGAGTTAGATTTGACAACCCATTGAAACCAAGAAAGTGCAAATATGAGAAATAAATAAAAAAGTTAACGAACTTCTTCATCCCTCAAGAAAAAAAATCATGTTGAATGTTGAACAGAGCTTTATTTGGAGTTACTACTATTTTCTGATCCATTCATGATTTTGCAATGCTGAACAAAAAGGATTTTGCAATAGAGCCATTTTCACAAGAAGATTGAAATACTTTGTAATACATCTGCACCCCTGGGAATTTGTTAAAACACAGACAAAGTAGAAGACTGGCTGATGCATTCTGTAGATCAAGTTCTTAATCAAATTAACAACAACAGAATAATATGTATAGCATGTAGCGCTTCAGCTATTTAGATGCATAATTATTGGGTCCCACTAAGCATACTGAGTGAAGATACTGCTAGGTATACTTCATTTCTAAGAGACCAGCAATAAGGGTACATCTGCCCAGCCCTCCACTGGCAGGTGACCTGAACTGAAATATTATGACAGGAAATAACCAAATATCTCTCCTGGTTCTGCTGTTTCAGTTCTTTTAAACAAATCTCCAGCTGAAGCAATCCTGACAGGATCTGAACAGCATCTTAGTAAATGACATGTTTAATACAGCAAACTGTTGATCTGCTGTTGGCTTGACTATTCAGGAAAACATCCTAGAGACAGGGAAAAGTTACCCTTTAATTTCATACCAGTTAAATGCCTCAGTCAAAGGACGTCTTAAAGAACTGACTCAGAATCAACATCCATTCCAGTTAGCAGCTGTTTGATCCCCAAATACCATGTGTTCTTGGCTATATTCCTACAGCTAGCCAAGATGCTAGCTATGTAAGGATCACAGATCCTATTTTGCTGTGATGAATGGCATCATAACTTTCTTCTTTGTCCCTTCTCACTTGTCTTCATAAACTATTTTCTTGTAGCAGTGGATGGCTGGTCTACTCTGGCTACTCATCTCTACTTCTTAAAAAACAATGCATTTGGCCCAGGCACTCAGTCTTGCCATGGTGACATCTCACAGTAATAGTTACAATTCTCTCTGGAGTTTTGTCAGACTACAATGAGGCAACATTTCTTGGGTCTTTTTCTCACTGATCTAAACTGTTGTGTAATGCCAGGCACTGCTAACAAACTAGTAATTCTTTGGTCCAAAAGCAATAACATTTCAGTAAAAGGTAAATTCTGTATTCCAGGTTTAGAAGTGTCAGGGATACAATTGTGCTGTAAGGTGCTATATAAGCACAAGATAATGTGTTTCCATCCCAAGAAAAATAGCTCAAGTTCAAAATATCTGCTACTGATGCACCATTTTTCATCTTCACAGACAAAAAACACATTCTTCATGCAACTGATGAGTCATAAGCAGCACCCAGAACACCTCCAGGGCTAGATATCCACCTCTTTCATTTTCATGCACATAGACCCTGGACATTGGTCTGCTGGGAAATATATTTTACCTTTTTTTGGCATTTGAAAGGAGCAAATATCCTGTACAAAAATATTTTTCAATAGCACGTGGTTCCTAGTGGCTTCTACATTCCCATAAATTGGCATCTATGTACATCGGTAAGTCAGTAGATAATAGCACCCATAATCAAGTGTAAACATTTGGCATGTAAACATGTCTTTTAAAAAAAAATGATACCACAAAATACCATGCAAAGTAACCTATTAGATATGCTGTATTGTACCTTTAGGATATACTGATTGGAGATTTTGTCATCAGCAGCCACATATAAACGGATGAAGACAGAGTTACTGTATTGACCACGAAGAGTTGCCAAGGCTTGGACTAAGCTAAATCTCCTTTCTGACCACAGCCCTTCGGGCCCAATGTTGGATTCCAGCACAGGCCAGCGGAAAGGTGAATGCCTCAGTATACTTAAGAGGGGTTTCACATCAGCTTTTTCAATTTTATCTGTAACAAAGTGTGACAACAATTACATTCCAGACACCTCAAATGCAGCAGCAGCCACATCAGACACAAAGATTTATCAGTATTGATTTCTAGGCAAGACAGAACTGAACAGCTGAAACCCAAAGCCTCTTCTCTGCCTGTGTGCACAGAAGCACAGGAATCTAACCCAGTTTCTCTGAATCAAGAACAAATCAGTGCCTTTCAAAAAAGGGAAAGGGCTGGAATTAAGTAAATTAAAAACCCTTATTCACTTAGGAACTAGCATGGAAATGTCACTGGTTCTGAGAGGGGGTTATTGTACATAATCAAAGCTAGAGGGGTCAGCATCTCAGCACCGAGGCTGCGGGGCAGACTGTATCAATTGCTGACAGTCAGTCTCAGGCTGTGCTGGAAGAAAACTGCTCAGGAAATAAAGTCTGAAAGATTCAGAAGGACAAAGGGCAGTTTGAAGGACAAAGTCCACCCCCTCCCAACTAATTTTTCACCCATGCAGCTACACAAAGGTAGTGATATGGCCCAACCTAGTGTACATCACCTTACAGCATCATTTACAAGCTCAGGAAAAGCACCCACAAATTTGGCTCCCCATCCAAATTTGCTTGACATCCAGATAACTTGAAGCTAAAGAGTCCATGGCTGTGGAAGTGCTTTGATGTAATGGATTTAGAGAAAAGCAGAAGGTGCTGAGCAACTGGCTCTTGAAAGCACCAGTGTGAGAATTTAATCAGAGGGCTCCTCTGATTTACCAAACACTACTCCCATGCCCTTGCGGCACAGCTTTGGCAACCTTTTGCACTGATAAATATCCATTCACAGTTGCCTGACAAGCAGAGGTATCTGTAAAACTGGCTTCTGTTGCCTTGGCGTACCACAGTCTAGATAGCCAACTTCAGAAATGTGTAGAAAACCATCCCCCTCAAATCAGGCAACTTACTCTCATTCATGCAGGATGCATAAAGGATCTTGGCCTTCTGTACAGCTTCACTGTCTCGTCTTTTGCTGATGGGTTTCTCAAGCAATGCTGAAAAAAAGAAATTACTTTTTTTTATACATCAGAAAATGTAGGAACTTACTGCCTGTCTCAGCATTTGTTTTAATCACAGCATTTGTTTAATTAAGGATGAGGTTCCACATGTATTTTCTGGAGAAGTAGTTCGCACTTTTTTCGATCCCCAAGGATTTTTTATTTATTTTTTTATTTTTAAGGAGACTGTTTTAAAGCCAGCTGTCAGATACTGTTTGTTGCTCTTCCTCACAAACAGCCAACCTCAGCAAACCAAGGGGACAGGGAATCATGGGGTGAGGGTGGGAACCAGCATACAGGGCAGAAAGTCAGGAATTCTTTCAAGTGGCTCAGCCTCCGGTGCTGGTACATTGTGAAATCAGGGTCTAAAGGAGAATGTGGCAGGATCCCAAGAGCAAGACCGCTGGCATTCACTTTTGCCACATCTGCTGCTGCTGCTGAAAGCAAGCAGCAGAGAACTACCCTGTTGTATGTCAAATGCACACAACCTCAGTCTCGTAAATGACACAGAATGCCAAATGTCCTACTACCATTTGAATAGTTGCATTATATAGATCCCTCACACTATAGGATCAACCTCCTTGCTGCCTGAAAGCCAAACTAGCTTTTTTAAACTGCCATCACTCTGTATTCCTTGCATTCCTCACATTATGTTATGGAAGTAAAATAGAAGGAAAACTGCATCTGAATCTCAGCAGTCCACTCTCAGCTGCCTCGAGCCATTTTATCCAAGTTGTAAACCAGCCGTGACACAGCTGCAGCTACACATAACTATAGCTAAATGCAGAGGCAGCTTAGTTTCAGAGAAATCCGCCAGCTCAGGTACAACACAGCACGAGCTAGAAACACGGCTAGCAGACCCTGTCAGACCTCACCTGGTTTTTTAAGGCCCAAACAGGTCGTGCAAAGAATTACCTTGCTATTGCTGGGACCACTGGAGAGAGTGGCATAGCTGGAACCATCACAATTCCCTCCTGTTGTATGCTCAGACAGAGCTAAAAGCCTTGAAAAATTTAGGAGTGCCTTCTCCTCAGTGCTCTGGGTTTCAAATAAGCAAAGGCCCAGTACAGATTGTCTCTGTGTGGTGCTGTGCCTGAGCTAGGAAGCATGCCCCACACAAAGGATGAACAAAGTGCAACAGAGGAGTCCCAGGGGAGGGCCACTGGGACTAATTAACATCAGCCATGGCAAAACCAAACCGCTTCCACATGGAGCTTAATGAGGTGTCAATACCACATCATTCTTCTCTGCCAGTACTAGCTGGGGAGATGCAGGGTACTAAAGAGGTGGTGGTGCTGCCCTCCAAAAGCAGAACACTCTTGTGAATGGGCAGCAGCTGCTCACTCTCTAGCCCCTGTGCCTTCCAGCAGCTCACCAGTCCTCTTTCCAGTGTTGCCTTTCACAGGAGGCAGAGGTCCAGCTGGGTGGTATCACTAGAGTCTAGATTCTGAGAATGATCCGGGTTTAGGCTTCTCCATTCAGCATTAGGAACTCACTACTGGAGCTAAGATTTGAAGGCACTTATTTCCCAGGATATCTCTAGCACCTTGAAGAACCTGCCATGCTGCACCTCTCCGATATTCCCCACCTGTGCTCATGTGAGCACTCAGGGACCATACTGCTGACCTCTAACTCTTTTAGTCAAAGAATACACTAGTGATGAGCAAATGCCACTTGTTCCCTCCAATCCCTTTTCTCTTCAAAAGAAAAAAAATGAAACAAAAAAAAAAAGCAAACTAGTTTGCTTGGATCCTTGAGAGATGTGATGAGATCATTCCCTTTTAGTTATGGATAAGATTTTCCCTAAAAATACTGCTGGACAGGATTCCCAATAGCTTTGGTTTCAAGTCCTCAAATTGTTAATATTTCTTAGCTTGTTAAATACAATATAATGCCAATCATTGACCCATATCTTCAGTGTGCACAGTTCTTACCAGAATAATCAGACCTGTTCATGTTTTAAGGACAGCATTTTAAAAGAATTTATAAATGAAGCCTACATAAAACTAAAGATGAAAAAATACACTCCTATTAAAGCCATTGCAATGACCTCTGTTTCTTGCCAGTGAGCTGCACAGACATGAAATTTTGAAGGTAATAAAATTCAAGGGCTAAAGCCCAGCTAAAGCTCAGGAGAGACAGAAAGAATGAGATACAACAAAATAAAATCAGCTCTAGGAATACACCTTCATAAAATCCTGTTAAAATCAGACCTGGTGTTTTCCTGTCAAACCATCTTATTACGAGACAGAACAAAGCTGTAGCACTCCCTGCACTATTGCAAAGAATGAGGTAGAGTAGATGCTGCCAATTTGCTCAGAATTCATTTATGAAGAAAATTCTTAGTTGTTGTTGTAAATCAAGTGATCAAACATGAAAGCCTTAATAAGATTGTTGGATCTCGTGGACACTCAAATAGACAATGTGATCCATGAGTGCTCCTTAGGCTACAGGTTCCCCAGCCTTAGCCTCAAGCTTTCAGAGAGATTTAGAAATTCAAACCTGGAGCGGTGGTCACATCCACTTGATTTCTGCATTAGCTAGTACAAAATCCAAATACAAGGATTAGAAAATGGCTTATTATTTAACCCACAATGGATTTTAAACATCCTTGAATATTTAAATTCTTCTTAAAGAAGAGGAGCAAGGAAAGGCAAGAGGTGATCCATACTAATAAAAAAAATATGAGCAATCAATTAGTCCACCTTCAGGTTTCTGTATCCATGGAAAGTCACCACTGTAATTTAAATCAATGTTTACACATCAAGCCACCTTTAAATCAGTAATAGCAAGTACTGTGAGTAGCCTGGCCATAGTAGCAGGCTGCAACAGCCCCCCTACTGCACTGAGTATATCTAATTGTGTGGGTAGGTGCACAGTGAGCTCTGCATACTTTGAAGGGCTGCAGCTCAGAGCCTTTGCTTTCTGAGGACCTCCACGAGTTGAACAGACCTGCCTCAGGGCTATCCTGTGCTCCTACCAGCACAGAGAGGCACTCTGAACAGTTCTCCACCTCTTCATGTGCAACATGGCATTTCAGGCTGTCATCTACACTGGGGAGAATGCTTGCCGGTCACCCACAGAAAACAAATTCATCACCTCTGAAAAAGTTCAACTCTTAACTATAGCTGGCTGGGAGGACTGTCTTTCCACCTTGCAAAATTTTAATGGCTTCAGATATTTTCTGTTTTGTCACCAGAATAAAAGCAAAACCTATGAGGTCTTCCAAGGGATAGGAAGAGAAAGACCATCACAGATCAGTAAATGTTCAGCCTCATGAGATACCCACAGACCTGCTGTTTAGTTGCCTACTCTGCCTTTCCAAGCAACTGCTCTCACCCCTCACTAAAGGATTGTGTGTATTCATACAAATCTGGCTTTGATCAGACTAGAAAACACACAGCACTCCAACAATATTTAAAAAAAAAACCAACTGTGAAATAACTGTTTGTTAACTCCCAGTAAAATGTTCCAGTGCTAGAGATGCAATAGTAATCTAGCTGAAGAGATTAAAAAAAGACCACAATCTAAGATGATTTACAACCCTCTGAAAGAGCACAGAATTATTATTAACAGCAACCACAATTTAACAACTTATTGTTGTGACTAACTTATATCACTAGCCTACTGCAAATGCAAAGCGAAACATCATAGCCAAAAATCACCAGGACAAGCAATGTGAACCAGCATACCTTAAGCTACCTTGAATATAAAGTCTGCAATCATGTTTCCCCAGCCAAATATAATGTACATGTTCGAATGGCTGTTCTAGCAGAGCAGCTCTTCTTCAGTCACGTCTTATGTTTCCTTCACTTTCAAATTCATTCCAAAGTCATTCTTAGGAGAAAAGGGATCTTGGCCTGTGCTACTGATCTCAGTACCTCACTGACCATGTTTCCATGTGCACGGGATGCCCAGGCACAAGATTTATGTCTCCCTTCACATAAAATTTAGTTATGGTAGGTGTCAAAACCTGTTGGTAATTCTGCTCTGCAGTGCTGAAATAACATATCTCATCAAGCAACTACCACTTGCACAGTCAGAAACCGGCTAAAGGTGTTCATCATATCCTAAACTTTCTGAGGTTGCGAATTGCTTCATCATTCATTTTCTTCTACCAATGGGCCGAGGGCAGGGAGGTTCCCTTTGTAAATCAAATTTCTTGTGCTTCTGGTAGCCCAGGTCAGGCAGGTTTGCATCATCCCTCTCCCTGGCTCTTGCACAAAACACAAAGACTCAGCATCCTCAGCAGAAAACATGCCACAGTGGGGCAGGATCCTCAGCTGTCTGAATTGTAGATGCTCAGATAGACAGTCAAGGAAAAAAAGCCACAGCCGGGGTTGGGAAGGGAAGTAAGGAAGTTTATCTTGAGTTGCCTTCAGACAGTTCTTTTCCAGGGCAAGAGGACTAAAAAAGGCCAGCTTCCTGTGGTTCACTACCCTACAGTAAATAGCAATCATCTGCTGTTAAAAGTGAGAGCAAGGCGCTTTACAAAGTAAGCTTTGCTAATGTGTGTGTGTGTGTGTGTGTTTAACTGCATACTATTCTGAAGCTGCTAAGTATAGTCTTGTGGCTAAGTGTTACCTTTAATCTTACTTTCCATTTCTAGTCCTTGCTGATTTTCCAGCCTACTGTCTTACACGGTTTCACTTTGGTTTTCAACTGCTGTATTTTATTTATGGGGGTGAGAAATCCTGTACCTTTCCCTCTTCTGACTTGGAGTGCGTGCAAAAGGGATTGCACAGCCAGATTTGCAGGGGAAATAAACATGTATTCCACTTATTCACATTAGGCATATTGATTCAATTTGCCAGTTTCCTGATCTGCAGATTGTATATATTCTGTATGCTAACAGTTTTCTATATATGCAGTTGAGCTGCATTTCTGAGAGACACTATTTGATTCACTAAGCTTATTTCTTATTATAGAGAGAAAAATGTAAGTTTTCTCTGCACTTTCCAACACTAGATATGGAGAATACACTGTATGAGTAAAGATATTAACTTTTTTCCCATTCATTTTTGTCCTTATCTTTTTACAAATATTTGCTGTATATGGAAAATGCAAATTGAAGTGTTTGCACAGTAGTACCTGATGATGAGCTGAAATACATTCTAATGCTTTATATCTTGAAGAAAAACAACTATGTGCAAATATCCCAGGGGGAATATTCTCTGACTTTAAAAAAAAAAAAAAGCAAGCTATACAAGAACTCCAAGGGGACATCCCATTTCCTGGAGAGCTGTAACCCTGGAGGAGTGAAAATCTAGCAGACAAATAATTCAACATGAACACCCACGGCAATGCTAGAGCAAACAGTAGTCTTAGACAGCAAAAACAGAGAAGTATCAAAGTGGGGAGATGATCTTATTGTTGTACATAAGCTGGTGAGACCGACTGGAACATACCTGCCCTTTATCTGTCCATATTTTAAAAACAATGTTGGACAGCTGAACAAGCTGCAGAAAAAGATCACAACCATTTGGGTTTTTCCTTGGGTAGAAGGGACTGAAATAGAAGAGGGGGGAAAAACCCAGTGAAGGAGCATGATTTGCCTCACAAAAGATGGCAGAGGGGTGATGAGATAACAGTATGAAAGTATAGAGTCATAGAATCATTAAGGTTGGAAAAGACCTCAAGGATCATCAAGTCCAACCCACACCACCTAACTCACTAAGCCATGTCCCTAAGCACCACATCTACACGTTTCTTGAACACCTCCAGGGATGGTGACTCCACCACTTCCCTGAGCAGCCCATTCCAGTGCCTGAGCACTCTTTCAGTGAAGAAATTTATAGTACTTTATAAGTACTTTTCCATTAGAAAATGCCTGGTGCCAAATAGGTCTTTAGAAAAGGCACAAAGAAAGCCAACAGTTCGAAGATGAAGACAAATTCAGCAGTTACAGTGATTAACCACTGGAGACAAGCAACCAGTGAAGATAGTGACCTCTCTGCCCCTTAACATCTTCAAGACTTGATGCTTTTTTGGAAGGTAAGCTTGAGTCAATGTGAATTATGGTTTATCCCAGTGCAAGATATTGAGCTGCATTACATGGGTAATACAATTGTCTGTGATACAAGAAAGGTCATAGAAGATAACCTAATGATTACTCCTGGCATTGCACTCTATACATTTAGGATAAGGATCTCAAAGCACTCTTAGACCTGTGGGACCAAGGAGATACAGCCATTATCCATTGTTGAAGATAAAGTGAGGCACAGAGGATTAATTCCTCCTTATCTACTCATGTCAGAGTCCTACTGATTGGAATGGTGCTCCTTCATGAGACAGTGAATACCCCTCAGTCTCTTTAATCTCAGTGACAGTGGGAGTTGCTCAATATTGCCCAGATGATGCTCGGTATTACAACTGAAAGCAATTTGTAGCTCATTGTTTTCAGGAGCAGATCCAGAAAGCAGTCCAAGGGCTTCTGAGAAACCCATGCCTACTCATTCACTGGGCCAAAGGCAGAAGATGCTCCCTTGTCAACTACGTCTACAGTAAGGCTCTATCAAACCATCACACAACAGCATATTCTCCCTTTGGTTTGGTTAGCAGTAGCTAGCAAATAGACATTTGCTCCTTATTGCAAATATTTGTAATAATAAACTAATGTTTATGAGCTTCAGTTTCTTAGACCAAAATGCAGGAACTCTGCTTGTGGAAAGGGAGTTTCTTTGCAAATACCTGATGGCTTTCAGTTCTCAAGCAATAAAGACTGTTCGTCACCCTCCCCTCTATGCTACTCTGGAGCCATAGGGATCAGGTTTCTAAACTGCTGAGAAGAATAATTAAAAGAGCTGTTCACCTATCTTCAGCTATCAGTCACAAGCTTTGTTTCCTTCCCAGGTTAGCACTTTTATGTCCTACCTCTGTGAAGAAGCAAACCCAAGTCATCTTTTGGAAATTTGCAGGAAATCCTCTGATGCCAGCAGCAGGATTTTTTAAGGATGTCCTGTGAGGAATTTCAGCTTAAAAGTAGAAAAACAACTACTCAGACCTTGGTTTGAGTTTGGCAATCAAACCAAACACACAACACTTGTGTGCAGAATGTCATTCCCTGAGGTCCCTGAGACATAAGGTAATTATGATTAATCTAGTCCTCACTAAGAATATCTAACACTTAAATATCTTATTTCCTTCACACTAAAGAGCTATGGCAAAAGGGTTCCTGAAAAGCAACCATAACCCCTAAGCCCCAAGGAGCCAACTGCACTTGTGCCACTAAGGGCATCTAAGAATTCCAACTGTGTCATGAGGGCACTGCCCTTTCTTCAAACTCCCAGTGCACTGGATTTAAGTCAAGTTCAGTACAGTTCACAGAGCAATGACACGACCAGGATGCCAAAGGGCACCAAAAAAACTTCAGAACCATGCTGCTGTTACGGAAATCACAGCTAGACAAATGTACAGTCTTAATTACAGTAATGTGAGCTTACATGTTCCAAGAGTGATTATTTCAGAATGGTTTGGGGTCAGCTGACATTCGTTTAGAGTATCAAGTTTCCAATTCCTTTTTTTCAGAGCCCAAATCTAAGCAACAGAGAGCTGGCAAGGATAAGATTTATGGATGAAGGCCTACAAGGGGCACAATGTTCTACCTCAAAATAAAAGCACTGGCCACAGCATCTAAAATTATACCCAAGACTGTTGTGATCACTTGACCAATGGTAACTTCCCTGTCTTGCTACATGAAAATACGAGTCTAATAGACTGCAACACAAACGGTCCGGATTACAAGATCGTCAAAGAAGAAAATCTGATATATATTTTTTTTTATTGTCATCATTTTGGAAACCTGACCCCTATAGCTGCAAAGCAGTATGGAGGGAAGGATGAAAAACATATATATATATATATATACACACACACACGTATGTATGTTCTAAAAGGAAGTGATAGACTTAACTGACATATTTCCAAGCTATACATGTTTCTTGGGAACAAGGCAAGTATAGTCAAGCCAAGACTATTCTTAGAGATAAATGTGTTCTCTCAGAGCACTCTCCTGAAAAAGAAATGGACATCTCCTGCTGTAGGATGCAACATTTAGTGTTTCAGTACAACTTCATCCCTCATTTATTCATTTATTTTGTGTTCACTCCTTAATCATCCTTCTACTACTTTCTTACTTTTTTTTTCCTCTCTTAGTTCCCCATTGTAAATAATCAGGTCACCAGAATCATCTTACTGGAGTACAGAAAGACTTCAAATAATCACTCCAAGCAACTTTCATAAAGGCAAACTCCCTGTTTACACAGGAATACGAAATAATGCAGAGTACTAGACACCATCTAGATTGTCCTATTACCTGCCATATTGTATATTTACACCTCTTTGGGAGGCAGAAGCATTGAGGATGCCAATGAATGGGGCTATGGGTCCCTTTTGGAAGGCCTTGTCTTGGCCTACACAGCCTCAGAGATGTCTTAAATATAATAGCTTCCAATAACTTTTTTTTTTTTTTAAATAAAAACTTCCAGTGTATTCTGCAGCTCCAGAAGCTCAGAATTGTCTTTGTGGAGCTGATGCCTTAATTTAGGCCTGCCTTGTTTTGATAAACTGTGTTTTGATAAACTCCCCCACCCCTTGTTTTATTTTGTGGGTTTGGGGGGAAGAGGTGTTTGTTTGTTTTGTTGGGTTTTTTTTTAAAGGCATTTAATGATGATCTACACACTATTAATCAATTCAGGCAAACATGTTTCATATTTGATACAATTAATGTACATCGGCCTACTTCTTGACAAGAGTCCATCTCACCATGGTTAGAGTAGTGACTCTTGAAAATAACTAGCCCATCATTATTAATTCCTCTGACATACTGATAGAACATTTAATCATTATGAATTAATTTTGCATTAATGAGGATGTAATTAATATGATGTCCACAGGAATTCATGAAGATTTAGTAATTAATCAATTCATATAGGTTCCAATTCCCAAGGAACATAAATCAAGTAAATCAAACAAATGTTCTCAAACACCAATTTAGTGAAAGGCTGCTGTATTTACACAAGTAAATCTAACTAATATATTGACATTTTAGGGTCAATATATTAGTTTCCCCAATCCTTTTCTTGAATATCCATTTTTGCAACATGGAAGTTCTCATGGAAATGGTATTCAAACAGCTGTGCTTACATAAATGCTTCCTAATGCTGCTCAATGCCCTAAAATACAACAGCACATTTCCTAAATGACAATGCTGTTTGTTTCCACAGTCTCAGCATTTTGTAAATTCTCTGAGTTTGTATATGAAAAGTTAAGCACATCACATGAGTTCCTCCAAAAGTAAATGAGCATAACTGTACACAGTGTAAAAAAAACCAAAAATCATCTTATAGAGAAGTGAGAGCCTCTGTTCATAAAAATAATTTCAATAATAAATCTTAAACTTTTGAACAATATTTCACTCTCCCCTACCCTGCCCTTCCAGCCTCCCAGTATTATGCTGTAGGGAGTAACACATGTCATTATAATATTAGGCACAACAGTTTAAACTGCATTTATACCAGAAGATTGTAAGATCCTCAATTGTTACAAAATAGGTGGAGCTCCATAGTAAATGGCAGCATTAAGCTTTACTTCATTATATTAATACTTTCAACATGTACTTGTGTAATTTTTTTTGTTAGTCAGAAAATGGGAAATCAGATGTCATGGATTGCTATGCCTTTCAAGCTATGAATGCCTCTTTCTGAAAAATTACCTGTCTAAAGTACAGTCATATAGCAATTTTGAAATTCAATATCTGCAGATATGAACATGTCATCCTTCTGCAGGCGACAGCCAAAAGAGGTTCACTGTAAATCCAGGGGGGAGTACCGTGCCCTGTGTGGAACGGCAGCATGGCACAGGGTTCGCAAGAGGATGCCACTCTGGTATCCCAGCCAGGGAGATGCTGTGGGAATCTTGTGGCCCAGTTACTGTTCTGCCTTAAGGACTCATTTAGGAACCAAAATTATCTCCTTTCTGTACTCATGGTTTCCCAAAATCACCCATTACAAATACAACTTTAATTTCAAGCAGCCACAAAGCCTGGAAAAAGCCCTGGCTTCTCCACCTTTGACTCAGGTACTTCATTTTTAACGAAAAGCTATTCACTTTTTGCCCAGAGAGATTTATATGACTTGTGCCACTTATATCTTTTTCTTACATTTAGATGAACCAGCCATTATAGGAAAGATCTGGAACTCTGGAGAAAAAAAGAAGTCTGTACCACTGAAAAGTGGTCCATTTTTAGTAGAAAACACCAAGCAAACCAGCATTAAGCACTGTTCCTGTTTGCTGCTATTTTGTTATCCAGGAGCAGCTACCCAACAAGAAGATATTGGAATCGATAGCATAAATATCATCTGAGGGTTGGCTTTTTTTTTTTTTGTGTTTGTTTTTTTTTTTTTTTTAATTACTGCTGGTATTCTCCCTCTTACTTGGGGCAGCTCTCAACCAGGTACCTCTGAAGGAAGAAATCACAAAAGATGGGTCAGCGGATACAGAAACCAGAGATGAATGCCAGCAGCTGCATTACATATTTCATGGGCCCCATGAAAGCCATCTCCCAGCACAAAGTGTCCCCAACCAACCACTTGTTGAAGGGTGGGAGAAGAGAAACCAGCCCTAAAAAGCACTGTGGCACAGGATCGTCTGTGCAGGACAGCAGCCACTCAACACCAGCCTCTGGGATTTGTCCAAAAGGACTATCCTGTGGTTAAATAGTATAAATTTCCATACCGGGATATTTTTACCTTACTGGTTTTACTTTAAAAAGAAGCTATTTTCTAAAGAAAACTATTGCAGATTATCTTGGGAAAAGCTGCCAACACTGCCAATTTGTTTTGTTTGCTGTTTCATGTTCTTTAAAAACCCATGCACCATATCCTCCTCTATTTCTTTCTCTTTGCCACACTGGAAATTCCTCACTTTAAATTGACTGGTATTCAGAAAATAGCCATGCTAGAAAGCTTAGTGCAGCAAATTAGTCTGAAGTAGATGTCTCATTGGACCAGGATCAGTACGGAGACTTAATCTGTAAACTGGTTTCCACAGAAGTAAATTAAATTTAAAAGGCCTGGAAGACATGTTCACAAATTATTTACATAATTTAAATCTGCTCCTTTGCAGTGCTGAGATTTAGGAATGTTTGCATAGTTCAGTTGTGTTTGTGTTGTGGTTTTTTTTTTTTTTAATTTATTGCTTCCTGCATGGTCACTTGGAGGAAAAAAAAAAAAAAGAACAGCTGTATTATTATTGTTCTGCAGACTTCAGAGAAAGGAAAATAAACTGCTTGGTTCACAATCAACATTCACCACTAGTAATAGGCACTGATCTACTTGTCTTAGACTTCCAGTTCTGAATTATTCACAAAAAGACACTTGCATTTCGATGGTAAGACAATAGTTGTCCTAACCAACCAAAATGGAAAAATTGAGCAGGAATACAAATAGCTTTGCAGGAAATTTAATGGTAAGCGAAGAACATTTATTAACTCAGAGACATTGCAATCTTCACCTGACATAAAGGTGAAATAGTTGCAGTTTGACATAGCTTTTGCTCATACAACAGGTGCCACAGTCAAACCATTTTTTCCATTTTGAAGGACCCCAAGAGCTTTCTCAGATGCTCATTAGCACTAAAAGCGGTTGTTCTTAAACAACTTTTTAACATGCCTGCAGTGTATCTGTAAATGAAAGGCTTGCTTCAAGTCAGGGACAGCCTGGTCCAGCCAGGAATGGTTAACTGGAAGCAGGACTATCTCAGTCCTGCCCAGGGCAGTCCTATAAGGAACCAGTAAATTTTAACCTAAACATTAGATGCGTGTTACCTGGATCTGTGTCATAACCAAAACAACAAGTCTCTGCCTTTAACATATCTTTGTCTATCTACAATTGCCTCCTGTACATTCCTCCACAATACATGAAATTCTGCTGTTACTGATGTCCAAAGGAAGACCTACCATTGCTTTCATCAGGCTATGATTTTATCCATTTTGTATAGCCATGAGATCAAAGTGAGTTACACATGTGGTTTGCGTATTCCTCTGAGAGCAGAAAAAGAAATCTAAGTCACCCTCAGACAAAAGATAGAAAAGAAATTAATGGGGAAATGATTATATCATTTTAGTTTGAATCCATCCTAAGATGGCTAGAGAAAGGCATGGGAACTTTTTTTTTTAATATATATTTTATATATAAATTCCTACTCCATTATAAACCCTAATCTTACAAAAAATAGCCTTTTTAACTATCACATTAAATTTTGCAAATCTAGAAGAACCCTGAAATTAACATTTCTTGTCTGATTCCTTCAATCAACCAGAGATACATGGGCAGAAAATCTACCACTTAGTATTTTTCAGCTATTTTCCACTGACCCATTGCCATTCCTTTATTTGGAATTCCCCATTAAAGCATCAAAAACCTTCACTGACACAAAAAATATTCTACCCTTTCCTGAAGCTGACACCTGCAGAGTCATAGGCTCTTGTATGTCTGCAACTTCAAAAAAAGAAAAAGGAAAACAAAAAAAGCCTTGCTCTCAAACATGGCAATAATTAATGCAGGGTTCTGTACATTATACAGTTACACCTACCACTTTTTGGTAAGACAAACCTAATTCTTACACTTGCCACCCATTATCAACTGGAATATCTTCTTCCATAGCAATGTTCCCTGAACAAAAAAAATGTAGCTTCCAGAAGACTGAAGATAACCTTGTGTGATCAAGGCTGTACACAGGCCTTTGCACAAATACCCAAATTCCCTTTCGGCCTAAGGCTCAGGAACATTCAGGGACCAGAAAACAGGTTAGATGTTCAAAGATTTTATTTTGAGTAACAACATTTTTTAATATATTGTCTGAATAAATACTTCCATCTATATCATACCATCAAAGAAAATGAAATATGAAAATATGGCTTTCTGGCCAAGCCATGTTATCACTTTAATATTAATAGTCTTCTTTAATATGATAAAAATTTCAGGACATAGAATTTGCATAATCATCAGCTCTTTAAAGACTGGGGCTCTTTTAATCTACTGAGTGTCAAACAGGGACATTTACAATGAGGCACAAAGTTCCACTAAGAGTTCTTTAATAAGGAGAGATTAAATTGGCTTCCAAGGTCTGGTCAGCCATATATATCTTTCTTTATCCAAGAGATCTTCATCTTCCTAAAATTTTTGATAGCAAGGTTTTGGTCGTCCACAAATTAATAACTCAACGTGTCAAGGTAATTTATTGAAGTAACTCAAAACACCAAACATACATATAGGCTGAAGTTATACCTTGCTATTTCAGCTACCAACACTGACACCCTTTTTTTAATTACCAAGAAGGTGTTTTGGAAAGTTTAAGTAAAAAGTTAGAGATGACAAATGTAATATTAAATCAACTCCTCTACACCAGTCAACATTTCACATCTTTGTCCCTGTACCATGCCAGGGAGGAGTTTAGGCCTCCTATTAAAGTAGTTATCAGGCACTTCATTACAACCCTTTTTTGATCTGGAGTTTCCATTAAGCAATACTTCTCACTTAGATGTTTCTTTCTTTATCTTGTATTTTCCTAGCTATGGATTAGCAACTTCTAAAAGAACTGCAGTAAGAAAATGGTACAAAAATGTGACTTAGCATGATGTCCTTGATTAGGCTCTGTAAAAAGAGGAAATTAAGGATAAGAGTCACAGCTTGCTACTCTATATTCAATTAGGACTGGCTTCTTTGTGGCTGTGGTTCATGCAGGATGTGCAGTTATTTAACACAGCCCGACTCTGGCAGCAGAACAACTAGAATGCAAAGCATAACTTAAAACAGGCCCTGGCAATATTTTTTTCCTTTGGTTGTGACATCTTCAGCAAACTTGAAACAGCAGTCACCAGATCACATCCTATGCTGAAATTCCACACTCATATTCTGAAACTGAATGCAACTTTTAAAATACTTAATGGTGCGAAAACTGAATATGATATGACTGAAGAAAGCAAGCATAGAAGGGCTTTGATGCCTACACATGCCCGTACGTATAAAATTAAGAAAAAATAAATGCTATATTTGAGCACAGTATCCTAAAAGTGACCTCTCTTCTGCAGTGAGCTCAACTAACAGGTCAATAACGCGCTCAAGGTATGCAATGCTCAAGCACACCACCATCAGTAAATCTTGCACATTTCCCTTCTTCTGCATGATGCACTTTTAGCAAAGATTATAAGAACCTGGCAGGGTTTTCCTCCCTGACAATAATCACCACCCTTTCTCCCCAGCTGGTCTGCACAGCTTCCTGATGAGGTGGCCTTGCTGCAGAGTATAGCACAAAGTCACATACAGATTAAAATACCTCTCTTCCTACAGGTTTCCACCCTGGGGCTATTTTTTCCTCCAGACACACATTCTTATGCAGCCTTCTGTTTCACTGATGATAGCTCAGGTACCCCAATGGCAGCTTGAATAGCAACGTGAAGCAAACACAATAACCAAATAACCTCCATCTCTCTGGAAGTCTGTAAATTGTCTCTTGCCGAGAGCTAGGCAAGTATACTAGAAAATATTGCTCCCTTTTTGCCTTATTATATTCTTTTCCTGCTATTGGCCACAGTAGAGACAGAGTGCTGTCCTAGACTGATGTTTGTCTGGATCTGGGACATTCCAAAATGTGCATGCTGTGCTCCTGCACTCTGGTCTACCCATCTACTGCAAGAGGGAAAGCGTTAAAATCCTGTCCCCTATTACAAGGAGTATCCTTTTGGCCCTCCATTCTTAACTTGTAGAGTTGCAGTGGTTGTATTCCTCCTCTCAAATTCTCTTATAACTCATTATGTCCCAATGTTATTTTCAATAAAGCCCAACAAAAATATACTTAAAAGAGAACATCAAGTTGGGCTGTTGGATATTATCCAACGATCAGAAAGGAGTATGGAGTCTTTATTCATTTCAAAACTGGCCAGTTAACAAACTATATTGAAAATCCAACTAACCGCTTTCAGAAATTACATACTTACCCTTTAGTTTGAGGTCCACATTGTGTCGCAGCCAAGGATAAACACCATAGTTCGACATGTCTTCTGGAATAGGGTGATTATATATCCAGCCATCACATGCAAATCGATAAAAATTCTCACATGGATCTACAGATTGATTTATCTTGCTTAAGATGGCAGCAGCTGTGAAAAACACACCACATAGATTTTTGTGGAACACTTCTTCCTAAACAGAGAATTACATGAGGCTACAATCCAGAAACGATGATTAACATTTACCAGTTTCTGCAATGTGACGCTGACCTCACTTGCAAGGTAAGTTTTGCTCTATATGCTCATCTCTGCCATTTGTAAAACAGCAGCAAGAATATCCCCCCTCCTTCCCCAAGCTTCTCTAGCATCAAGTAGTGCATATATGAGAAGCAAAAAAAGGCAAAATATCTGCAATGAATGCTCTTGAATTGTGTACAGCAAGGACCACTGAACCTAGTGCTTTGGAAACATCAACTGCTGGAGCCAGACACCTGAAGACAGTCTCTACATTGCTGCCATAACGGAATTAATTGTCTGAGGAATTTAGAAGCAATACAGATCAAGCAGATTCTAATTAGCATTCCAGAAATTATGCACTGTTTACCTTTAGTTGAATAGCTGCACAAGAAAACAAATCACATTCTGATCTACCATTCACTGGAGGAGATAACTGTAGCAATTTCAGCTCCATTTTGTGACTGCATCCCCACCAGTGGCTCTTGCAAGTGAGACTGGTAAGAAAGAGATCAGCCTGACAAGCCAGAGACTTAATAACCTTTGAGTATCTAATCAAATGCTTGTGCATTATAGTGATTGTGGCAAAAATCCACACGGGTCAAGTAACATGAGATATGCAGATCTTGGATATTTTTTGACTATATGACAGTGTGTTTTGAAGCTTCTCCAAACAAGCGATTAAAAATCCTATCAGGAAACTGGTAACTTTTACTGACTTTATGGTACTATTTCGAGCATCCAGTATTTTTACTTATAGTAATTCTTTCTATGATAGTTCTGTGTAATTATCTCTCACTTTGGAAGCTCTCAAACTGACTACGCGGAGGACATTTTGGTCCTTGGCAATCTTCTGTCACTGCTGAAAAGTTGTTGAGCAAGGAAAGGCTCAGGTCTTGAGACAATGTGTGATCACTACACAGTGCGCTCTGAGACAGAACAGTCAGGTCGTGTAGCTGTCCAGGTCTGCCTTGGCGCAAAATGCCAACTTCTGCTGAGCTTAACAAAAAAAAAAAAATCTGTGTTATTTTGGGTGCATGTGAGAAGACAAAAGCCAATTCACATCCAAACCTCTTCAGTGACTTTTTTTTTTTTTGTTATGAAGCTCAAAATGAAGCCCCCAAACATTTTTTTTTTGTTGTTGTTGCTGTTTTGTTGGGGGGCTGGGGTATTGGGAGGGCTAGGGGTGGTGTTGTTTTGGTTATTCATCCCACCTTAGATATTTTCAGTCATTCAAGAATCAGCTCAGGAGAGTGGTGTCCAGAGGGGAAGAGCACCACCAGTGCAATGCAGAGTGGAAGCAGAATGGCAAGAAACATCCCGGTAATGTTGAGATCTTCAAATTCTTCAATGTATGGAGCCCCACAGAATTTCATCAGGATTTCAAACACCTCACAGTATCAGCTTAATATGGTTCAGAATGGAAATAAATACTCAACTTGACACGATGTCCACTTTGTTTCTAATAAAACAGCTCTAGGGGCAGACTTCCAGATGTGGTAACTATCGTTTGATCTTTGCTCTTGCTACACAAAACGACACAAAACTCCCACTGATTTAGTGGGAGCAAAACTGTCAAAACTGACCAATGCAAAACAGGGCTCTCAGGTCCTACCAAGCCCAATCCCTTTAGCTTGCATTTAACACCAATAAACATCCCAGCGCTATGAGGGTTACCACACGTACCGCTGCGTGGAGAAAAAAAGCCTGCCAATATGGAAGTAGTTGCAGATTTGAGTTGTAGTCACCACACTACTGTCGTGCAAGTCTGGGCAAGATCTGGCCCTAAAGCATCCCTGTGGTTAACAATTCACTTGCTAGTTTTCTGGCTACTGGGAAAAATACAACAAAATACACCTGAATGTCAAGTCACCCAACTTTTGGTTTCTCATTAAACAAAACAAAACAAAACAAAAAAAAACCCAACAAACCCTACAGGAAACATTGAGTTAACATGGGTAGGACAGAGTTAAAACAATTTAAAACATGAAATTTCATTGCAGAAAATAAACAGATATGCAGCAATTTTTTTAAAAGGGGGGGGGAGGAGTCCCTCATTATTAATGAAGCTTTCTGAGTAAAATGTATCATGGAAAAAATTTAAATAACAAATATCTCATTAAGGTACTATAATCATGATATAATAGAGAGCATAAAATTGTTGCTTACCAGCTTCAATGCATTCTGAGGTCAAACAGTACTGTTGCTTTGGATGAAACTTTATAAGACCTTGGCTAACTGCAAAATAGAAAACCATAATGAGATCATTTCTAATGAATTTTGACCATTGCAGCCAAACATTGTGTACTTGATCATTCAAATATCAATGCAGGCTCTGGCCCTAATGCATCCCTGACTGTACTGATTTAAAACAGTTAGAATGTATATTAAATAAATACTGCAGCTCCTAATAAATTATTTTCCCCTCGTGTGCCTGCTTTCTCCTTCCTCTGTCTTTGCTCATAGGCAGCACGGAGCAAGGGCTGCCTCACTCTACATTTGCACAGTGCCTGGAGTAACAACACTCCAGCCTTACTCATGGACTGCGAGGGCCACCGCAATACAAACAATTAATCATCGTTGCTATCATCCTCCAGAGATGCACCCTTCACACAACGTGGAGCTATCTAGACATCTTTTGCAGGGTTTTCACAGCTCCTGAGCTACAGAGCTCGTGCTGCCCTCCTGCACCTTCTCCACCAGCAGCAATGCACTGCCCAGCCCCGCACCAACAGAACACTTTCAGGGTCTCTTTATTCCAGCTTTGAATAAACTAGATAGCAATGGGCACAGGGATACCTGTGGTTTGTAAGGCACAATGCAGTTTCTGTCCAAACTGCCTCCCGAAATTATTGTAATTGCTTCCAAAAACCTTGCTGACAAGAACTATGAAACTGTCAGATAACTTTGTTCGTCTCTCAAAAGTGTATATTACAGCTGCCACTGAAACTTAAGCATAGGAATTGCAAATTTCAGACATTGCTGTCAGGCAGCAAATATGCAGATAATTTATACTTGCGATGAGGATGGGAGAGTCCCAAGGGGTAGATGAAATAAGACTCAGTAGATGTGTTCAGTAAAGAAATATTTTGTTATATCCATTATCTTAATCCATGGCAAAAATAAAAAATTAGAAAAAAAATCTAACAAGGGAATATATTAAGGTATCGTAGCTTTACCAGTACTGATAGTTATAAAGCAATTTCTCCTGTAGTTTAATATTGTTCAAAAGGGACAGGAAAACATGTCTCAGTACAGGAAAAAATTACTATAAAAAACCTACAGCTAGAATTTAATATAAAGCTGTTTCATCTTTTCCAAATTCATAGCTTTAGTGACAACTGATGACAGAAATGACTGGGTCTTGATCAAAGTTTCTTAGAAACTTAGAACATAAAACTATTTTTGGACAATTTTGCCAAAGCTTGCATTGACTCAATGAAACACAACACTTCAACAATCTTTGTAAATTAGCCAAGAATTACACAAGATTTTGAAGCATATAAAGATTGTAATTGGAAAATTTAAGAACAGTAGAAAACAGAAGTGCAAGTTTCTAGAATATGATTTTGAGCTATGTGAATTACAAACAATGGATAATGTGCCTATTAATTAATTTTTGAAAGTGTTGCAGTCCTTATTTGTGGAGATTCACCTTTTCCTGCTTTAAAGCTAGCCTTTTAGAACCTGTCCAGGTCTTGAAAGTTTGCCAGATTTTTTTTTTCTTAACAAAGCAGAGAAAGAAAGGAAAATTGCAGACACCATTTAATTCTTTTGCACTGGATGGAAAATGAGGGAAAATGAAAAAGAATTATTAAAGAATCCAAAGTAGCACTCGTGGCTTTCATACTTATAAAAGCAAAATACCATTTCAACTCATTTTGATCCATTTATAACTTCATCATTAGAGCAAATTTTAAAAAAAATCATTTAGCAGTAACATTTCCTTTTTAATTAACAGCTAATTTTGATTTAAAAGCTTTACCTGGTTCTGTTCTCTTGCCTCTTTATTGTTGTTGTTACGAGAACCAACCATTACATTATTACCTACAGTTGTGGCTATAACAGTCAGTATCTCCACTTCTTCCTTTAAAAGCTTGTTTCCAGATTCTTAAACAAATACACACTCTAATTATGTTCCCCAAAAAAATCTGAAAGGGGAAGAGGTATACAAATATGCAGACACAAATAATGTGGATGTTTCTATAATGCAAGAAGACCAAAGGGCTACCAAGTCAGGAGGAGAGGCTACTGAATTGAGGTTCAAAGCTACCTGACTTTTTGCCTGAGAGAACAGGAGGGTGATCCGATTTCTTCTGCTCTGGCCCTGGCTCCCAAAGAGGAGGTGGCTCCTGTCCTGCCATAGCCCACACCACCGTCCGGAGAGCCACAGGCAGGGACCCTGTGTGGTGCCAAGTGACTCCCCTGACAGGTCCCCACTGAAATCGCAGGAGGGCTACAGCCGATACAAGCAAGTAACAGTATAAAAAAAAAAAAAAAACCAGAAAAAAACAAACCACACAACAACAAAACAAAACAAAAAAAAACCCCCACACCATATACCATGATTCTCCCAGATCCCCCCTTAGAGTTGTAGGAACTCTGAGAAGCAGAAACAAGAGAAGCAGGAGAAGGCTACACTTCACTCCTCAGGCTGGAAAATGAAGGGAAATTGTTTCAGATCTACCAGAAACAGCAAGCTTTGCAGATTAAGTGAACTGAAGAAAAAAGGTTGTCTTGAGGTGCCCAAAAAGCTTCACATGACCAGAAATAATGGTCTCTTTTTCTACAGTTTAACAAAACTAAAAAAAGAGTTAAACTCAAATTTACAAACAAAACACAGCGTCACAATGAAACATGGAAACATTGCACTGACAAAATGTTAAACCAAAGCAATTCACCTTTTTTCCTTTATTCATTTGGTTGAAAACCTCAGACCATTTCCAAACAAATCCTAAAAACGTTTTGGTTGACCCAAGGCCAGCATTTTTATTTTCTTAGCAGTTATGCCAATGAAATTTTTGACACAGAATCCCTGGCTACAGAGTAGGCCTCAGCACACTTAGAAAACTATCTCTAAGAATTAATATATTTGCTTGAATTTTCACATCTGGTCTATAGATAAAGCAATTCTATCTCTGACAAGCTATGGCAGCAAATGTCTATTGCTTTTTACAAGCAGTAAACAAATAATCTAGTGCTAAAAAAAAGTAAGATCTCTCCACTACTCCCTGGTGTTTGATATTATATTCTTTAAGCCAAAGCTTTTTCATCTAGAAATAATATTTTGCACTACCAACTTGAGGATTCAATCCTGCTCACGTTTATAAAGAGTTTTGTTGAACTAAGTGGGATTACTCACATACACAGAAGTTACTTGTGTGCAAATGTTTGGAGAACTTGCTCTAGAGCAGAAAAACACCGAGAGCCTGGTGTTTTAAATATTCTATAGAAAACCTGGCATAATTTTCTCTGTTGTGATTATAAACGAAGTAGACCTTTCCAACAAGATCACAAGGTCATAAAGGACTGGAGGGAAGCAAAGGATACGCTTAGAGGTTAAGTTCCCTCCAGTCTAGGGAAATCTGTGTTGGTCTAAAGGAATGAAAAGCTGGGCTGAATTATTCCAAAAGAGGATCTGTCTCTGCAAGTTCTTAGGTGGATACAACACTGCTTTCTCTTCTCTGTCTAATGGTTTCTGGGTACATTTATACTTCCCCACATCATTTTATAGCTGTAGGTATACGTTTCCATGTGTTCTTCCAACAAAACCAATCTACAGATTATTCCAAATCCTGGAGAGGAAAAACTAATTCCTTCTCTGTTGTGCCCAGTTGCAGCTTATAGGTCTGATCAAAACATTCTAGTTTCATCCCGGATGCACTCTTTATGATTTCTGCAAAGACGACTTTGCAATTCATCATAGAAGAACAGAAACATCTAAAAAATGTGCAAGCATATGCATCATTGAAGCTTTTTACAGGAATTTCAGTCAAGCCCTAAATGAAAACCAAATGAAAGAAACCCCAAAAGATTCCATAAAATGTGTGCTCTACAGATTGATTTTCAGGAAACAGAGACAGTCCATATCAGTCACAATCTGCAAGATTGCAATCAGCATTACCAACATGCATAATCTCACCCGTTTCTCCCCGTTCTGTAAAAGAACCCAATTCTGGCTAGAATACATTCAACTGATTATCCAAATTTAAATTCAGCATTGAAAAGTTACATGAGCTCACATTGCAGCTTCCAGCTCTTATGTTGTTCCCCCAACAAATCCCTTTCCTGATACATTTCCACTTCACAGTAAATACAGAGCTGTGGGGAAAAAGAAGAGACCAGAACGCGTGGAGCACACAGACCCGCACAGAGCAAACAGACTGGGGAAGGCTGTGTTCAGGTGAGCTTCGACCTTTTCACTTACCCAAGAAAAGCACGGTGCCAAGCACAACGGTGCCACTCACAAAGACGCCAAGGGCAATCCGTGTGACTTTGCTGGCTGCTCTCCTGGTCTTGGGTACCGTCTCTCCTTCCATCGGGACAGCTTGGGATGTGCTCACTCTCGCAGAAGTCTGGTTTTTCCCCTGCTGCTGTGGTATCAGTATTTCAACTGTTCACAAACTACACCCATCAGCTGTCCTCCTCCTCCTCCTCCTCTCTCCTATTTACAGCTCCAGGTTTCTGTCATGAGCCATTTCCTAGGCACTTCCTGCTCTCTCCCTCTCAAAGGAAAATAGTGCGTAAAATAGTAGCAGTCTCCTACGTTTTCCTCTGACCAGGAGGAGGAAAGGCAAGCAGTGACCACTGTACGTACAGCCCTGTAGAGCCTCCACGAGCCAATCGCTCAGCAGTCCCCCTTATCAGGGGTTCCGAACACGAGGATTTCACAACATTGCTGAACAGATGTTTTAGCTACTCAAACATATAGCTGTAAACCCTTTACAATCAAAGCAGGATTGCTGACAACTTATACAAACATGAGACTAATGGAAGGTTTTCTTTTTTCCCCCCTTGCACTTATTTAAAAAGACTAATTATCTGCTGACCAAAGTTTCCTCCTTTTATCCTGCTGCATCATTTGGCTTCACCAGAAAAGATACCCACTCAGCAGACAAATCCCTTTTTAAAGCTTCCTAAGAGCTCTTAGAATATCATGTAGCATTTTATTTTGGGAATTTGGTATGTGACACTGTGTGCCAAAAATCACAATCACGCAGCACAAAGCAATAATCAGCACAACCTACAGAACAGTGCTGCTTTAAAAGCTAGGTTTTTTTTTTTCCTAGGCAAGATACTTCAGTCCTTGCTGATACACAATGAATTTTAGGAGATAATCCTATGCTTCCAAGTCAAGTACTACCATGAGCTTAGTGGAAAGTATCTATTTGGCACTTCAAGTTGGTGGGGGATAAACAAAAAAAAAAAAAACCACAAAGAAAAAACAAAACAAAACAAGCCTTACATACATGTATTTCTCAGTTTCTGGCATAGACTTGATGATCCCCCCTCCAGGTGGCAAGGTTTTCCCACTCATCAAGTAAAAAAATTAATCATTTCAAGGTGAATTCTCTGAGCTGAATGTGACATTCAGCCCCCTGAGGAGTTCTCACTTCCTCCAGGGATGGACTCCTGTGCAAAACATAAGGATGCAAGGAGAGGCAGCACCATGCTCATGCTCCCAATGACAGTTTATGTATCTGAGTTACTCCTATGCAGATTTACGAGTTCTTATCTCAGCCCCCACCCATCCTGATAAAAAACTGCACTAAAGGGAAGAAAGACATGTGATGGCAAAGTTACCAGTTTGGAAACTGAATGTTTTTTCCCTGTAAGCAACTGCACACAAGTTAGAATCACAGAAATTGTCCTGGATCCCAGATGGACATAAAGGGAAAATCCACTCCATTAACAGGAAAGAGTTTGAAGATCCTGAAACCCCTCACCCATCAAGCCCCTCTACAGCCTGGCTGGGGTCCCACAAACAAAATGCCCCCATTTATTATTCCTGCCCCTCTTCACCAGCAAGCTCCAGGAGGGCATTCTTATCTCTGCTTGTCTCAGAACACAAAAAAAAAACAAACCACCCAACATTTGTTTCTTTTCACCTCCCTGCGTGTCCCGCATTTAACCCACAACTTTTGACATTCATCAGCTGAGGAAGAAGAAGGAAATGATGCCACAGAACCAGGAGGACCACGTACCTCCCAGTACAAGAGTTCCCATTCCTGCATTAATGACTCCATGGGTGTAAGCAGATCCCTAGTTATAAACAATCCCCAGAACAAGTTTGTTACCAGCACGGGTTTGAAAAGGTATTTAAGTAGGGTTGGTGCTATTGAGTCTTCATATCAGAAATGGCCAGGAATCTCAAAGGGGCTGCTAAAAGGGCAGGGGTTTGGCACAGAAAATGCATGGACATGCTGCAGTCTCAACACTTTAACAACTTTGCCCATGATCCAAACACTGAGTAAGTCTCAAAAGGACCCTTTGACAAGCATTTACTATTAGTTGTCTGATAGCCTTCCTTCTGTGTCAGTATTGAGCCACTGACAGTACAAGTGCTGACCAGTTCTTAGGCCTATGCATACTGTCCCTCAGCTTTAGATCTGCCCACTCAATTAAATGATCACATTCCCTACTCAAATTTCCCCATACTTTAAGTTTTGCTCTCTAGAGAAGTACTTGCACGTACTGAATAGCATGCTCTATTCGTGTTTCACTAATAGCACTTTGCTTTTAAAGTATGATCTCTTCCTAGGACATCAGGCCAGAAACCAAGAACCACTTTCAACAGTGCAAAGCAGCAACCAGTTATTTCCCTGAGGAAAATTGTGGAGGGAAGAGGGAGAAGGGAGATAGGGAAGCAGATAAGAGGGAGAGGCCAGACAATTCAGCCCCCTCTCACAAACAGCCAAAGAGAAGGTGAGGGCCAGCAAGCTCCAACTACAGGACTCCTCTGGAGAGTCAGCCCTGAGCAGTACATGATCCTTCTGGTGAGGAAATCACAAACCAACTGGCAGCAACAGAATGACTTCTCTAAATTTGGGGTTATGGGCTTATTTACACTGTGATATAGTGTAAGTGTCCCTCTTCCTCGCTGTACAGCCTGGTTGTAGTCAGTAACTCATCTTGGTTTCTCCAGCATGTACAGAACTAAAAAATTAGGGCTAAAACACAAACAGCTGCAGAGGTCCATTTCTGACAGTTTGAAAAGGCACACGGAGCTCATGTGAATCAGCTTCCGATACTGCTGATCAGTAACAGAAGCCTGTGGAATTTGATACGTGTTTCTGATGAGTGCGCTAGGATTTGGTTGCCTTACTCATCATAACTCCAGCAGCTCTTTGGCAGGTACACGATACACGGTCACACTTACTGCTGGAACTGCTAATGGCACTCCTGGCTATTAGAGCCCAATGAGGCACTTAACAAGGTTGGGCAAAGACATAGTTAAACGTTCATAAAATGCTGGAATATACATAGGGGGAAAAAAATAATTAAATGCAATATTCTCTGAATCACTCTTTGTTCACTCAGAATTGCCTCTGACCAAGATCCCACTCAAACAACGCGATCACTCTGGCACTTAGAACAATACCAGGACAGTGCACAAACATTTCCACCCAAACCCATATGCAAGAGCTGGCAAACCCTCTGGAACATGCTCCAGGCTGAACCACAGCAAGAGTGTCCCAGCTTCTAGAAGAAGTCTGTCTACATATATAAGGGTGTGTGCATGCACATGAATGGACGCTCACAAATGCAAGCATGTGTGTATTACCTTGCTCTTTCACAAGCAGACAATTCCCACTTTCCTTGATTATGCCTGAGGCAGGCAAGAGTGCTTGATCAGAGCTAAAATTAATAGTACTGTCAGCTTCTCCCCACATAGCTTGGTTCAAGGAAGTTCCCATTTTTTGAGGTTTGATTATTCAGTAGACACACAAAACCCCACATTTTGCCTAGTTTTCACTAGCAGCAGTCAAAACTAGAGTTACATAGGTGTTGCTAAACATCTGGAACAACAAAACAGCCTGAGGTCAGCACACATTCATTCCAAGCTTGCTTAAAGACATGCTTGCAATGAGTCTGAGCACTGTAAAATGTTTTGGCTTTCTTGCCTTGGGTAACTTTGAAATGTATTAAAACAATTACTGATATTTTTAATGTGGACAGAAAATCCAGTTCAGTTTAAGTGTAAAAACCAAAATAATGCATGTAAAACAGATTAGGTTACACAACATATTAGTTAGAGAAGACACTTCCTTAGAAACTCTGTCCTCATGGTGCACACTAAAGACTCACCCTATCTGGGAGGCAACTGACAGGTAATCTTAGAGGAATTAGTTAAGCTTGAGAGAAGCAGTTCACAATCAAATCATCACAGCTTTGATGATGCCCTTACGAGCATGTTTAGCTCATGGTAAAAGGAGGAATATAGCTGCTCTCACACCATTTGGGGCAGAGCCACCGGATACAGCTTGAGTGGCTTCAGCAGAAAAATCACACAAGTACAGCCTGTGGAGTTAAGGGTGTATTTGGAGGTATATGCTGGCTTTGTTAAAGAGATTTATTAGTAGGGGTCAGAGTAAAGGCCGTATTTAATTTCATTTCAAGTGTTCCACTATGGGGCCTTGAACTGTTTTTTCAAACTATGCAGCTGTTGTAGCCAGAATTGGTCAACCGGGCTTTACATACACACGATGTGCTTGAGAAAAACCCAACATGTTGCATTTGAAGACAGCTTGACCATTTGTCCTCAGATCTCTGAATCTTATAAATGATCCTCTCTTGGCTACAAAACCCCACAAATTTCCGTGCTACAGCCAGCAGCAATCACACTCTGGCACAAATTGTTCCTTTATTCATCTGACAGATACAGCTGGAAATAAATAACTCCATTGTTTTCCACTGGTACAGCCACATCACAGAAGGTCTCAATACAGCTGTGAGAATGTGGGTCATTAACTAAGAGCCAATACAGAGCCAACAGGCCTTGCAGGGCTCTCCACGTTGCTGGTGGCAAGCTTTTCCACTAACTATATCCGCAATTGTGGAGAGAACACCCTACAAAGCAGAAAACTTTGTCCTCCAACACTTAATTCCCCAAATCGATTTTTTTTCCTTTATTAATTCCAAGTAGAGAAGCTATTCTCATTACTCCTAGAAAAACTTGTCCCTGATACAGGAAACGTTGCTTTCTCTGATCAAAAGGTGTTTGTATCTAACCCAAACAGCAACTCACTATGAAAGCCAACATCTGGGATGATTAAAGTTAAACCACTCATGTTTGCAAGCTTTTTTAGTTACTTTTGAAAAAGCACTTTAAGGAAACAATGCATATGTTCTCAAGCAGAAAAAAGAACTGCTTTAAGTTTTCCAGCAATTTTTCTTCAAGAAGTAGATTAAATTATAGCTAAACAAAACACTACTTCTCTTAAAGGTCACATTCACACTATAACAAGAATGTGTTTACATACAGCCACCACACATGCATAGTCTTTATCTGCCACCCCACTATATAGATTAAACCTGGAGTCCATGTCCAGTGTACATGCTGACACGGACTGTAGAAAGGCATGTTAGTTGATGAATAGGAAATATATAAAATACCCTGGAGTAATTCAGAGCAAATGTTTTGGGGTTTTTTTTGTATGATCTAACTGTGAACATAAGCTGAAAAGGCACTGAAAAAGCCATTGCTGGGAAGCGTGACATTTCTAATGGGCACAGCAGTAGGTGCAGAGTTGTAGACAGGACACAACTATCTGTTCTTTCTTCAAAATATTGCATCAGTGCCACCAGAGCTTTAATCACTTATTTTGCTCTGCCCAGTTGTTTGCTCACAGCTGTCAGACCATTTATATGAACAGGAAGCAAAGCAGCTTGGTTTCCAATGAGTTTGTGTCTCATGGATGAATTTTCAGGTGTGTAACGAGACATATGTTCACCAACATTTGAAATCAAAAGGGGAGAGCCATGAGACCCACATGTGGCTGCTTTCAGCATCTACCAAGGAGATCGCTCCCTACTGTGCCTTCCTGCCTGAGAAGCACAACGGCCCCTGCAAAAGCAATGGCTCCTGACTCCTCTTGCACAGGCATCTCCAACCATATTAGCACAGCAGCATAAACCTATCTTCAGAAGCAGGAAAGCTCGAAGACAGCTGAAGCCAGGAGCAAACCAATTGCTCCACAGAGGCACCACTGAACAGGTAACTGGGAGCACCCTATCATCGCAAGAGGCTACTTGCTCTCCTGCCTGTGCTGACCTCTGTAGAAAACTTGCAAAAGCAGACCAAAAACTCCTCCATGTGCTTTACTGCCCAAGGCAGTAGAGCTCAGCAGTTCCATAAGGTACCAGCTCTGGTGAAAACTCTTCTCGAACAAGGGCTGTTCGGTCACATCCCTCTGCACAACAGATTCTTCTGTGCCTACCAGGGGCTACACTCACACTGAAGCCTTTGTAGCAGAAACAAGAGACCTTTCCACCCAGGGAAAAAGTTGTCAGAACTTAATTACCCTTGAGCCCAAATCCCCTCTGCCAAATTTGGTTGAAGTTGGCTGACAAGGTCCAGCCTTACTGAGCACGGCTGGGCAAGAGAGAGGTGGGAGAGAGCTCAGGAATGCACAACTGCGTAACCTCTGTTTTCAGAAAGGAACAGACTGGCCAAAAAAAAAGAAAACCAAAAACAAAAAAACCAACCAACCAAACAAACAACCAAAAAAAAAAACCCACCCTGCTCTTCCAGGGTATTGTTACAGCCAGCTCGAGATCTTCCTGAAGTCAGTTTTATTTTAGGGCATTTTACTCAAGTAGGTTCTTTTTCTTTTCTCCCTCATCTCAGAATGATATTACAATTAACTTCCCACACAGTTAAAAGATAGGATTTTTCTAACTACAAAGCCCCATGACAATGAGACTTTGCATCTCTCGTTCAGCAGAGGCATTTCTGTGGATTGTCTATTCTTGTCCCAGGTGTTGGTGATACTCCAGTGATTATGTCCACATCTAATAGTAATGTACAGCAGCCCCTCAGGAGAGTTTAAATACATTTGGTCAGCAAGTTATTTGGAAATGGGGGGCCAGAATCACTTCAGGTTGAAACCACAGCATGAGGCCCCATGGGAAAGAATCAGCAAGACCAAACATTTGCTTTCCTGAAGCCACAGAAATTCTCAAGAATCAAAGAGTTAGGCACTAAATATAACTATCTTTACAAACCTAATTGCTAAGTCCCTGACAGCCCTTCCCTGAAGTTTACAACAACTCTATTTAAAATAAAACTGTGTGGTTTCTTTTCCTATTGACACAAGGCTATAAACCACACACTGATTTATCACTGCCTTACATTTTTATGGATTTCTATCCAAACCTGATTAAAAACAAAACAAAACTTTGAATGAAACAAACTTGTGGACACTCACATGGGCTATTTGCTGTACTCACATGTATTCCTCAAAGTCACTGCTTCAGATTTTCACTAAATTTGAAATGATGAGTGTACTAGTTTATTGCAATGCTTGGCTGCAGGACTTACCTAGGACTAAGCAAAAACAGTGATTTTCTTATTTTGTGACTTATCTGCATACACTGGAGCAGGAAAGTAGGTGTTCTGGATTACTTGGTTTCAATTTCTAGTATCACAAATCTGAAAGGGACTTAAGCAAAAATGTCAAACATTGTTTCTGCTGTTTGTAAAAGGCAAAAACAGAAGAGAAATGTAGCTGTAAAGTTAAATAGCACTAGAAAGGGTGGCTGAAGCTTGAAAGAGGATCGAAAGGGTCAGGGATGGTACAGTGCTGAACACACCCACAACTTTGCCACCTTACCCATCACAGACCAACGGAACAACGAAAATTTGAAGGGAAGGTCTGATAAAGAAAGGTGCAAGTCTGCAGCTGCTGAGAGACTCCAGGATAAAAAAAAAGGCAGGGGCAATACATTGTCACCGTCTTTTACCTACTCCTGAGGAAAAAATGAAAGGCAAAACAGTGATCAGAATGAGGATTTCTGTACCGAGCTTTGTGTCAAATGCACCAAAACTTGTTAGATATCAAAAACTGGATCACTATCTGGTGGTGTTCCCAATACATTTTGGCTAGAACCTGAAAACAAGTAGCTGGAGTAGGGACCTTCTGATGAAAGTGTCTCAGTATGGCTCTAACTAGCTACTCTTAGATATTTAAACAACTACCCAATGAAATTAGCAATACCGCTAGCAAAGCTAATCCTGATGACAAAAATAGTTATAATCAAGCATGCTTACAGGGAAGGAAAATAATGTTGACCAAAACTAAATCCTTTTCTAAAGCTTGCAGAAGGATCAAGCTCTTCTGAAGAAGTTTCCTTCGCTTCTTCAATACGCACTTCTCAAGCAAAGACAGAATCTTAGACCACTAAAAAAAGATCTGTGAAGTCATCAAGCATCTAACAGTTTCATGCTATTACTGCTCATAGTTCTTTAAAAAGAAGTTCTCTTCCTTGGTTGAACTGGTTGACTGAAATAGAAGGTTCATTACTCAATTTTACAACAATACTCAAATCAAATTTTCATGAAGATTATGCTTTTTATTAAAAGTGATCATCACAGTAAGTATCTTGCAATTTGGACTATGAACAGAAATAGGACTGGCCAGAACATACTCATGGCATCTGCTTTACCTATGCAAAACTCTACAGTCAGGCAGTAAGTTTCTAAAAATGAACTAGGGAGTATCACGGCCTTTGAAGCAGCAATCAAGAATCATTAAGAGCCTGGCATATTCCACCTCCCCAACCCAGAGAGAAAGCACTCGCACCCAGACTACATCTCCACTAAGACACACAACAGAATTTCCTACTGGCTTCCCAAGTGTGACTTGACTCCACATCTAGGCACAACCCGCACCCTCGTTCAGGGCGGGCAGGGTGAGGAGAACATTGATTCAAGACCTTGATGAGACTCTCAGTGCTCAGAGCGATAGAGAAATCGGGATCCCAGGCTGCGCTGTAAGCCAGCATGCATGGATATGGTCATGTAGCCCAGGCTATCAACTAGTTTAAGTGAAGATGTCCATTTCCTCACAGGTCTTTCATATACCTCCTAGAGCCTAAGACCTGCTCCTCTTACACAGGCACTTCCTGGCTTTATCTAGTACCAAATTTTAATCTAAAAAGCAGTAAGAAAACACAGTGCTGTGTTCCAGCTTCCCACCCAGTTGCTGGCCTTCTGAGTTAATTAATTCCCTTTGCAGTCACTACTCATGCCTTTCAGAGCATCAGAACAGGTTATCAGGAATGATGCAAACGCAGGTGATTGCATTCTGGGTCAACCACATAAACTCAGGGTTCCATCCAAGCTTTCATACTGTGATACCATGGACTGCAGTCTTAGGGCATTGCAGCCTTTGCCTTTCTGAAGACATGCTCTTAAGAGGAATCGTGTTTTCAGCTTAATTTCATAAAATGGTTTGTGGCTTGCTGTTTTTATTTTAACCATGTGGTTTTTTTCACTATACCTGGGGATAAAAGCAACTATAAAGCACTATTTTAAGTTACATAAAATACTGAATGAGAAGTATTCACTGTTGCATGAATCTGGAAGCACTATAAAAAAATTAAAGCTACTAAAATGTATTTTGATTGGCAGGACATAAAATAAAATGTACTTTAGTACATTAGTACATGTATTTGAGTATCATTTGTTCACAACTGAATGTCAAGAAAAGCCAAGTTTCTGCTACTCACTGAAAAAATGATTCACCCGCTGCCACCAGGCAGCCAAGTAGGGCCCAAGAAGCCAGTTCACAAGTACAATCCAGACCTAGCCCATGTTCTTCTCTCTCCTGAGTAACATGCATTCAGTACAGAGAAGCACTTCTGACAGATGAAGGACATCATCACCTTGGAGTGCTTCACTGTGGCCCACACACCTTCCTTCCAGCTGTAGCTCACCGAGCAGGTGCTTATCTTTGTAACCACACATAATAGTACACCTTCTGCAGATGGATCTAAAACCACGTTGCTGATTCTTGCTTGTAGAGAAAATAAAATAATAGGTCTCGCATTTCCTTCTTTTTAAATAACATAGCAAAGTAAATCAACAACCAGGAAGCCCACATTTCATGAAACAGGTGCTGCACATGTATTTTTTTTTTTTTTAAACAAACCTTGCAAGAAAGAGTATTTAAAACTTGAGTGGCCTTATCCTCATTTTTAACCTAACCTCAGAAAACAGAACTAAATCAGTCTGAAATGAACTGGGAGAGTTAAACTACTAACACCAACAAAACTTTATTTAAGAGTTTTAAAGGTATGAATGGCAACAAGTAATTGAAAAACACACACCCCTACAAATGCTACATGCAGAGTATCAACACAGATAAAGCTCTTAACTTCCATTAGACCAAAGTGGCATGTGGTTTTTGCTGGATCACCTTTTAGCTGTTCCTAAAAATCCAAACTGTTTGAAACTTCTGAATGACTGAAATCAGAATCATACGAGTATCTCAAGTTGGAAGGGACCCATAAATGGTTCAGGAGATGTGGTGAGAGGAAAAACAATAACAAGAAAAAACCCAAGGGGTAACTCCCTTAACAATTCCTCCCTTATATTTCTAAACCAGGTATAACCTATGATGCTACAGCCTTTACTTTGAATATTTTTCCCTTAACCTGCACCTCGCTCTGACCTCCTGCCCCCCATCACCCACTCCCATGCCTGCACACCATTCAGGTCTGTCAGCACAACTGCTCGTCTGGCAACACAATGAACCAGACAGGTCCATTGTAAACACAAACTGCTTTTAAACAGATTCATTTCAGCAGTGTAGCTGAAGTGCAATCAGTTCCCCATCTCCCTTTAACATCTCTGCTGTCTCTTTTTTAACCTAAACTGGTCTGCCACATGGCCACAGGAGAGCTGCAACTCTCACAGCAGAGGAGCTAATGCAGGGGGAGAACAAAGAGGTGGGAGTGCAGAGAAGATACCTGGGACTATTTACATGGCACAGCCAGCAGAAGAAACACCTTCACAGCAACCCCTTCATGCAAGCTGTACTGTTGAGGAAACTAGGCTGAGTAGATGTTAGAAAACACTCCATTCAGTCAAGGAGGTCTGAAATATTTTTGATCTTTACATAGTTATGGCTAATTAAATTTTCATACATATCTGCACATTCATGTGCATTTGCAGCAAATGTAGAAACAGAAGTTTAGCGAGAGGAGGGACAAGGGGGACTACACCGTCGAGTCTCAGCAAGCCTAGGAGTTAGGTCCATCTTATGAGGGAGCTCCTACAATTTAGTACGAAAGGCTTTGGCAATTCAACATATTATAAACGTAATTTCCAAAAGTTGTCAATATTTTCATGTGCCCAGGCTAAGCACCTTCAGTTTTAATGAGGCTGTCTTGCCCTCTACTTACCTTGAAGAGTGCTAAATTAATCTCTTAACTGAGTCTTTCCAGTCACTCACATTTAAAGTATCACCTTTTTTTTTTTTTTTTCAGGTTGAAGATGTTACAGAAAGGCATTGCTGCAGCTTGCACATGGCCCTCCAGAAGAACCCAGGAGACCAGTGTTCACTGTCTCATCCACCCTCCACAAGCAGGGAACCCACACACAGGCTGGGGGCTGTAGACTTCCCTTCTGGGGAGACCAGTGGCCTGCCCACAGCCACCAACTTCATTTTTGTGCCTCTCCCTGTCCTGCAGCTGTCTCCTGTGCCTGTGCAATTCACCTGGCATTCCTAAAAGGAAGGCTTCTGGGTGAGCACTGCACCTCACATCCAAGTTAGCCCAATACATCCATTGCTCCTGGGCTGCTCTGCTCTTACTGCCCAGGTGCAAACAGGGACCACAGCAAGCCTGCCACTCAAGGCAGCAAAACCTTCTGGGAAGAAAAAGGGCTCAACTGTGTGCACACAGGTTGGAGATAGACAAGGACAGTGACTTTCCATTCTACGTGCTCATGGCTTTAGATTGTACTTGAGGCAAGGTCTCCACATCTCACATGTGGTCTGGGCTCTACACCAGCTCTAAGGCACCTCTAAGCTAAGGCAAGCCAATTTTTGTCAGAACTGGTATGAATCATCACAAGAAGTGCAGGAATGTGACGCTACCATCTGCTGTTTTGTACTATTAAGACATGCAAGTGACAGCCTGGACATTTTTGATGCAAAAGTCAGCATGTGACAGGACGACCAAGTGATCTGGTATGTGTACTGCAGCCTAACACCCACTAGCCCCACCCCTCATGCACTGAAAGGTTTTGGGCTAGTTTGGGTCAACCTTCTGCTTTGGAGGTACCTTCAGGAGTTCCTAGCTTACACCCCATACAGCATCTGGGACAACAAAAAAATGTGCGTAATGAAAACACAGTATGCTGCCTATGTATTAAGATCCTCAGGTCTCGAGAGATACGGATGCCTCCCCTGAGCTAACTTTGTACCTGCTATGTCAACATGAGACAGACTAAGCATGACAAGTGTGCCCAAAGCTCAAGGCTAGCAAATCAACAGCATCTGCTGGATGCAGTTCCTGAACAGCAGAGCACATGCATGTTAGTTACATGACTACAAACCACCCATACTCATGGTTTTCAGTGTAACTTACTCTTTCATGTGTCAGCATGCAGAGGCCAGAGAAATTGTCTTTGCTTGCCTTAGCACTGCCCAGTATCTGCTGCAGTCTTAGGCACACTCAACCATTTCCTCATTTCATACAACCAGAGGTATGCCACCTGTTCCCAGTCACCAAAGAGTAAAGGCACACAGGGCTTCACTAAGGTCAAGATCCCAAAGAAGTAAACTTGAAGTACATCTTGACTATAACTTCTTAAGGCACATGGCTGTCTCAAAACCAACTCCAGAAACTGTGAGCAGATGTCTTCCCTTTCCTTAGTATTTAACTGATATATATACATGTGGTAAGAATTTTATAATGGTAGTAGAAACATTTTTAATACATGACACAGGTAAAAATTTCAAAGAGGATGCTATCCTTTTTAGAAATATAAATCAATGCACGTTCTTTTAATTATTCTGTCAGTCTGCACTGGGGTTTTAAACAATGAACTGTCAAAAACTTGTTGCCTGAAAAAGAACTCAGTCATGTTTCCACCCCAAATAACTAGCCAGTGTACTAAAACATCATCGAAAATGCATCAGTGTTACTAGATATGCAAATCATTAGGAATTTCCCAGGATGTCCCTGTGTGAAGCTTAAGAGCAGAATCTGGACAAAGCATGGAGTAAAATAATTTTCAAAAAGCAAAACCATCAGTTTTGGTAATTAACTAAAGAAAAGGTAAATAGGGAAGTGTTAGACAACGTTAGCATCTAAAAAAAGTTTCACATAGCTGTACATACTCGCTTTTGCTATTCTCAGCTACTACAACTATTGTCTTAAAAATACCATTTTGGCTTGTCTTATACAAAGACTATGCACACTAAGACGTTTCCATTACACATCAATGAAATATTTTTGTCTGCAGGTCTTTCAAAATAAATAATACTAATAGTGCTGCACAGGCAATATGGCACAATGTGTTGTGCATTCATCACTGATATCATGAAACATTATCCTCTCAAGTAGCACACAATGAAGTTGTCATGGCACTTTGAAGTCAGATAAAAAACCCTATAATGGCTGCAGGAGTGGTTTTTTTTTGTTTCACACATTTGCCAGTTCTCATCAGTTTTCTCAATTGCACAAGCTGAAGACGAAAGAGATGCCACTGATATGCTTCTGCTTTCCACCCTTCCATGCTCACAATGACAACCCATGACAGTTAAATCCCATAGTTCCCTTTCTTTTGGGCTTCATGAAGTTTGTATTGATTTGCAATCTGTCTACCCTAAACACTCCTTAATCTGAATAGTTTCCTTTTGGTCATCATTTCATTTCCAGCAGCTATGTTCTTTTCCTCCTAAAATGCTTAGGAGCCATCTTGCAATCATTATTCAGTAAAAAACCAAACATACATTTCCAATCTCTCTTCCTTCTTCCTCTGATACTTACAGAGGACAAGCTAGGCAGTGCAACCAGCACTCCTTTTTCACATGTCCAGATGTGCTCTCCAAATCTCCACCGTATTTGTCATTCTGTCCTGTTTCTAATTCCTGTTCCGGGCACATTCCCCCCATTTCTTCCCATCTTAACTGTTCTTGCTCCTGCATCCTTTCTTCCCTTGACACTGCACAGGAGCACTTCTCATCACAATTCCAATTATGAAGTGCATTTCACCCTCTTCTTTCCTTCCTTTGTACTCTTATTTCTACCCCTGAAGTTCAAGTTCATTAAAATGTACAACCACGGTATGAACTTCTTCACATCGTTTCACCATTCCCATTCCACATTTCTAACTTCTTGCTTCCTAAAGCAACCCACATTTCAAGAAGGCACAATGTTGCTCAATGCTATCATTAGTCACTCCTGCACTTACTTCACTACTTCTCTCACTTGCTCCTTCAGCATCTCCTTTAATTATTCTAAATACTCCTTTTTTCTCTGTAGGCAAGGTTTGTCAACTTCCTCCTATTATACTCGAGCAACATCATCTGCAGTCTCCTCCTCCTAAATTAAAATAAGAAATTGAGTACTCTTCTTACTTGTCCCCTTGTCATGTTCCTTCCAGCAAGCTGTCAACACCTCAAACTAAACAGTGAAAATAAAGCAAGAGATACCTATCTTCCCTGCCATGCACGTAGGCACTCTAAAATTACCCTTTATCCTACCCTCAAAGTCTGTGTGCAAGACTTTCTTCCCTCCTCAAAAAGTTAAGCCTTTTCCTTCTTTTTCCCCAACTACCAAGCCCTTTGCTATCACTGTACTTAGGACACATGTAAATACTTCTTCTTTCCAGTTAGCTGGAAATTATGGAAATCTCTCTACAGTCTCTTTTAGAAGTCATATTCTTCCTTCCCTGTCTGATATTACAATTCTTTCTGACTCACACCCCACAGTAACTTCAACGCACCCGTCCTGTTCATGCCCTTCTCCCTCTTCCTTAAACTTTTGCACCAAAGCTTGCATCATTCTTAATGTCTCTTATTTCTCCTAAGCCTTTACGCCACACTGCCACCCAAAGCTGACTTGCCACTTCAGCAGAACACCCAACACTTGCACTTGCAAATTCTCATGTGGAGTACTCTACAGAAAATTAAGTCTTTCCAGGCAGAGATCACTAGAGCCTCAAGTGATTCTCCCTATTTCAAACATCAGTGTGCTGTTCCATAGTACAGAGTACCTTATCTGAGCATATATTATATGGAAAATAATGGAATTTATTAATCTGAGACAGAAAAGATATTCAATAAAAGGACCATTGAGTACCTTTATGCCTGTTGGGTGACAAGGAAAAGAAAGAAGAGGTACAATGGTAAGCATCATACCCATCAGTTCTGTCATTTTAACACCAAATCCACAATGTATTTAACAACTGAAACACACAAGTAATAATAGCGTACCTTTATTTTAACAAGTGTGCTGCATCGATGCAGTAGATACAACGCCAGCAGTCTTCTCTTTGCACAAACTACTATCAGTCAAGTTTTCAAATACTTATATCACATTTCTAGGTGGAAGCAGCATTTAGTGCAAAGAATAATTAAGAAAAACCTAACGTTAACCATATTTTGGGAACTGTTTGCATAGATAGTGCAGCAATCATAGCTATTTCCCAACTGGCCTTGCAAATGGAAAACTCATCAGCTATGGGATTTCCAAACGGAAACTGCTAACAGAGACTTGTTTTCCTTTCAAAAAAAAAAAAAAAAAAAACCCTACACTACAGCAACAAATAAAGTCTGACAGTGTGTATGTATTTCCTCAGAACCAACTCAGCAACTTAAAAAATATAATGTTCAGTGTTTGCTGAATTGCTTTATACTGCATCTATCACTTTAAAAAACCTATGTTAAAAAAGTTTAAAGAAAAAACATAATTCCTCCAACTCTCTTTTTACTGTCTCAGTTGAAAGATTTGCAAGCACTGCTGCCTCTCACCTATCAATATACAATTTAGGTCCCCTGATCACGCTGGGAACCAATTACAGAACATCCCTGCACACACAACAGCTCTGTTCTCAGGCAGCCTTGTCCAGCCACGCTGAGGAAAAGTGCTAGCCTTTGTACAGCAAGCCAGCAAGCATATTAAGTCATCTTCCAGTTCAAAAGTTTCTTCACTAAAAAATAACCAGCCCCACTTGTTATGGTCGATTTCTACATCTATCAAGCTCACTCAGGAACATATATGCTGTAAACCCCTTCCCAGTGAATGCCTGTGTGCTTAATTTCACTTACAGGAGTAATGACACTAAGAATCAGTGGGAACGTTCATGCTTGCAAAGTCAAGGATACACCTAACTGTTTATAGGACATCTGCATTCACTTGCAGCTATACAACATACTAATTGCAGTCTTGTATCATAAATGAAGGGTCACTACTAGGCTATGGGCAACAATATCAATGTATTTTCTGGGATGTATACAACAGAGCTAAAACCACTCAGGGAAATGCAAAACACTCTTCTCTCCTCCTGTTTAGAGGGTGGCTCTGCTCTTTGGAGTATTTAGGGATGCACAAGCTGTAGGCCATGGAAGAACTGTGCCCCACGTGTATTAAAGAATTAACATTAACTGCAATAATTTAAAACAATAAGACTGAAGAATACTTCTATTGGCTCTACAAACTAAAAGCATTTTAACAGCACAATTATACAATACAAAAGTAATTATACACCAAATGAATGGCAAATTTTTGCAAGTTCTCCAGTATCACTCTGGAATTCTATATAGGCTCTTCAGGTTTCATGAACAGTTTATATATATGGGATACAGTACAATTCTTCTGTACGTATGATTTAAGAATACAGACCTTGGGCGAGGCTGGGGGGGGGGGGGGGGGGGTCAGGGATGGAACACAACTCTCTCCAACAAAACTAATAGAATGTTGATACCAGGTGTTAAAGGAAGAAAAAATCAATATGGTTCAGCATTAGAATGTTTAGGGAAATAGTGCACTTTTTATTCTGTCTTGGAAATGTACAGAAATGCACAGAATGGATATATCCTTTCTACCTCCTTTCAAGTGGGATCTTTTAAACACCGAAAGTAAAGTTTTAGCCAGTACATAGCACATTCTTAAAAAAATATAACTTCTCAGAGAACATGAGAAACAGTTAAAGAAAAATGCTTTATCTTTCAGAACAAAACTAAAATCCACCTAGCTTCCACTGACTTTTACACTGTAAGTGAAGCTAATTCACCACAAATCCCATACAACATGGTCAATCTGTGGCAATATGACCCATTGCCCTACTGAAGTATAAACGCTTGCCTCAGAACATACAATACTGGTGCACATGAATCTAGACCACACCCACATTTAACCTCTAAAGCAATCTTTCCTTCAAGAACCTAGTGTTTCCCATAAGGCTGAGGAGTGCAGGCCCACAAGAACCTCATTAAGCTCAATTTCTTCCATTATGGTGGGATGGAAAACCAGCTTTAATTTTCATGCTGACAGACTTCAAAGTGCCTCTATAACCTACTGTTAAATCCATATTAAAAAAAAATATCAATAGGGCATCAGCTAAAGATTTCCATGAGGTGAAAGGTCAGAGATTCTTTTCCTACAGAAGAGATTACAGCAATGATGACTGAAACTAGAGTAAATAAACAAAATTTAAGACTAGCTTTCTTGCCTTTACAATGAAGGATTTGTGGTATCCTTTCAGAGGACTTTTTCCTTTTTTTTTTTAGTTATGCCCTTCTTCTCTATATGGAAGCACTACGGTGTTCATTAAAAAAAATCAAACAAAAAACCCTCCATCCTTAAAAAAGCACCATAGATAAAAAATCTGGTGGAAATAAACAACAAAAAACCAAACTCCAGGGACCACCCTTCAGGGATGAAATGCTAAAGATGTCTTTTTTTAATCAATCAGTTTGTGAAGATCTACAAAAAAATAAAAAGATCACATTCTAAAGGTTCAGTGCATTCGGCAGCTATCTAGTTTTGCTGCTTATTCATCTTTAAGTTGACTTTCAAAAATAACACATTAGCTCATCAAAATATACATTTTCCATTTGCTTTTAAATTAAAATAATAATAAACACATTTAAAGAATTCACAATCAATAGCATGAACTAAGTTTCAGGATCATCTACAGCATATAATTTAAAGGTTCAAGATGCCAATATGCAGCACATGGCAGGCCTGTATGCTCCATGCAGCATGTTCATTTAGGATAATCTCAAATAATCTTGATGTTCAGATGTCAGTTTGTTTCTTCCAAATAGTGTAGAATACCCATCTGGAGAAAATAAGCAGTTAAGGAAAAAAAAAGCAAACTTTGTAGTACATAGTTAAAATGGAAGTAGTTCTTTTCACTTACATTTCAATTCTGAAAACTTCTGGTAGCTCATAAAGATGGGGTAGGTAAGAGTCTCAGAAGTGGCTCAGCAGTTCAAAAGAGCATCACATTTCCCTGAAACTGAAATCCTTTGCAAAACCATGTTTTCTAATTCAGGTGGTGCATTTTTTTGGATTGCAATCACTGAACAAACTTGTCCTGGGTTCAGCTGAGACAGGGTTAACTTTGTTCATAATAGCTAGTACTTTGGGAAGAGTGACCAAAACTTAAATCGGGAGTTCACCAAGTTGGGATCCCCCTTGCTAGTCTTCTCCATTGTAAATTAGCAAGATGGAATAGGTTAAGAGACATCCAGCTAGCTAACTTGTGAATCCCTAACACAGACACAAAGAGAAAATTAATATATTGAGATGTCAATAGCTGAACACTAGGTATCCAGGTATCTTACTGGGCAAAGATTTAAATGTCTACTGCCTCTTAAATGCCTCAACAGGGGTTCTATTGAACGCTCACTTAACAGATGCATCTAAATTTTCCCTGGGTTTTTCTCTAAAGGCTTCTGCAGTGTTTGCCTTTATACCTACCTAAATACTTTTCAGAAAGCTGTTGCCCAGACTGAGCTAGAAGCAAATACAGAGCAACGTGGCAGCTGTATCAGTGTTTTTTCTGCTTCTCTGAGGGGAGATGGACCCGGCTTCAGCACAGTCATACAGAAGCTATGCTCAAGTCACAGTTCTGAGGTACTGCTGGCAGGACAGACAACTGATCTTCAATATGTCTCTTGCCATGCTGGGCACATGAGAGAGGTCAGAGCTATGTAATTCCACCTGCTTCCAGAGAAGCAGATGGGAGAATGAGACATGAACATCACCTTTTTTAGAGCTACAGCAACAGCTGCACAGTAAGGCAGAGATTTCTGGGATTTATAACTTAGTAAAACCACATATATCTTTATGCTCTTCTGTTTACACAGCATGGTCACACATGGTCCAGATGGTAGCTTCCATGTTCACCATAAGGTCCTGGTGGAAACCTCAGAGACACATACGCTTTGTTTAAAATAGAGAGCTGGCTTTTATGTCAACAGCTACTTGAATTTCAGATGACTGCCCCAGCAACACTGGCAAACACAAGAATCTCAAGTAACAATTACAGACAATAACAATTCTTGAAGTAGGTAAAACACGTTAACAATAAAGTGATAAGCCAGCATAGTACTTTGGCTGCATTCAGGTACCCATGCAGGTAACTTTGGTCAGATTATGAAAACGAAGATTTGCAAAAGTGAAAAGATTTGTTCAATGGCTCAAGAGATTTCAGGCACTTAAATGAATGTCACAAATGTGTCACATTCTTCAGAAAGAAATGTAACCCTCATTTTTTATTAATTGTCACAATTCTACTGTAAGCTTTCACATCTCAGTCACTTGTGAAACAGCATTGAGGTGCAACCTTCCATTCAGATACATACTTCTATGTGGAAATCTAAGTTTCAAGAAAGGCGATAACCTGTACCTGAAGTACAGGTAAAGGGCTATCAGAAGTCCAAGGCCAAATTACAAGTTGGGCTAATCTGAAGTCATCAAGATGACTTCTCCTTTAACATTCCTGTTCCTATACCATTATGTCATTGTTAATTCGTTCAGAAAAATAAAACTAATAAAGCCTGCCCCATTTCCTTCACTTTCAAGCTCTGTTATACCTATTTAATGGCCAGTTTTAATAAATGTATTGCTAAAATATTTCATATCTGTTAGCTTATTAAAAACATTTAAAAGTATTTTTAAAAGGAATGAAGTAGCATTCCCTACTCAATTGATTTAGAAACATTTTTCATACTTCCAAATAAACAATGCAATAAGTAGTTAGAGGACTTTCTAAGGATGCATACTTCAAATCACATACACGTTGCATTAAGGCCTGTCCGTCATAAAAGCAAAAATAAAAAACTATTTTTCTGAAAGTGTAACCTACAAGGGCAAATATCTTCATATCCTCTTTCACTCATTTCTTTTTTTGTCTTGAAAATATTAAGATCAGATCTGAGTTTCACTGGAGAGCTGACAATAATGAGAAACAGGAGCTTGTTACCATCAGTATGGAGTCCAGAACAGCAGGCTACAGCACTAAACAGTATCAAGATGAGACAGAGGGGAGGAAAAATGAACATAAAGAACAGAAGAAAGGCTGTGTCAGTTTTGCATGCTTAACGTATTATGAATAAGTAGAACCTCAAAGATCTCTCCTGTCACGAGAGGGACAGCCACAGGAGGCATTACCCTGCAGAAGCATTTCCTGGAAGATCACACAGAAGTGGTAAACACTCAAAGTAAATGCAGCCAGCAGAACCACCCTATAGCAGATCAAAATGCCCTTTAAGAGCTAATGGCTTGAAGCTGAAACTTCCAGCTCCTTGTATAACTTGCCTGCCGCTCACAAAATGAAGTTTGAAGGATTGTTTTTAGGAATGGGATGTTGCCAAGAAATGCATATACCCCTCCACTTGGAACATTTTTTCCAGTAACACTAGCTAGTAATGATTGTTAGGAATCACTTTTTTTCTTCCCATTAAAAATCCAGTGTGAGCTGTATGTCATGTATCAGACTATTTAAAGATCTGGATAATGCTAATCTGTATGAAGTTAGTTCGAGTTTTTTTGTGAGAAAAAAAAAAGATGATACAGCCTCGCTAGGCAGCATTACCCTCATCATACAGTTTATCCTACATCACATAAACAATATACTTGGAAACACTCAAAAATATTAACTAAGTCATAGCCTGATCTCTGAAAGGCATTGATCATTTTACCAGCTGTGAATTTACAGCACCTTTAAAAAATAATTCCTGCAATTATCCTCAAAATAAAACCCCAGCAGTTCACTTACTATGAAAAAACATCAGAAGTGTTTAAACTAGAACTGCCTTCTTGCACTTGAGTTCGTTACCACCAAGCAATCTAAGCTTGCTTGATTTATTTATACACACTCTCCACGCTTTTTCAGTCTTTAAGGATACAATTCCATGTAGGAGGGAACACACACAGTTTCTTTTGAAAACTCCACAGGACAGTAAAGCCTGCTAAGCTGTTCTTCATACAGAGTCAAGGCATCAGTCAGATTGATACAGTTTCCCTGAAGAAAAAAAGAAAAGCCCCAGTTACAATCAAACAAATAAGCAAAATTGCAGATGAATATATACATTTTGACATTAATGCAAGGCTTCCACATACTTCAGAACCAGATACATGCTGTTCTTAATATTTACAAGGCAAATACTGAACAGCTTGTCTTCATTCTGCCTACAGCAAACAACAATTTGTATCTTTTCAAGAAAGGGTAAGTATGGGGGGATTTATCTATCCTCCCATTAGCAGAAGCAACCATTACATTAGGGTTTCCAGTTAAAACAGACCACCATGTGTTGTTTATCAAAAACACCTACTCAATAACCATTTTCTTTATGATTGCCTAAATATATTAGTAAACAGTATTACAACATCCAGATTTCTTCAATTATTTAACATCGCCTAGGTCTTACAACATTTAAATGTACTATAAAAAACCCTATAACCTACTCATTTTAAACAGATTCTTCTACAGAGAATTATGACAAAATATATCAGATTATACAGAAGTTCTGCGGGTGTAGGTTGTGTCTTGAGTTTCTGTGTATCATGCTTCTGAAAAGGACGCAATTCCTACAACAATTTTTCTTGGACGCAAGTATTATATCTTCTCACATGAGTTGCATCCTTTTCTGAACAAAATAAAAATCAGTGAAATATCAGACACACTGAATTCACAGCATTTCTTCCCAGACAAACAAATATTACCCAAATGAATAATTCTGGGAACACAAACACATCAAGGACTACAAATGTAAGGAATTTAAAAAAAAACAACCACCACACCACAACACAGCACCAAACCAAAACAACTCCTCATTCCAAGCACAACCTTGTCCAAAGCTAAGTATTAATACTGCAACATACACCTGGGATGCTCATATAGAGAAAGTTCTAATTAGAAAAGTGACCGTCCATATCCATAACAGATATGGAAATTTAGCAACAATGGTAAGCCCATAGAACACCAAACCAAACAGAGACTAGCCAATGCAAAACAAGTAAGTTGTGCAAGTCTAAGAAAAAAACTTGTCAGGTTTCTTGCCTACATAACTGAGTAGGCTAGCTGATACTTTATGACCTTAAATAGAATGATCTTAAGAAGAGTGTGGCAAATACACGTTACTTGGACACTAATTTAAAATGGAGTAAAGTTGAACATATTCACCACTGCACGGTCTACAAATTACTCAGCATTTGTTTTCCAGGTACAAGACAATGAACAGAGACCCATCAAATATGAATGTACTGTTGCTGTGGCATAGCATAGAGAAAAAACATTGTGATTTTGGTCAAGGGGGAGAAGATGTTAATGATCCTTGGCACACTGACAGCCGAATTATTTGTCATCTTCTACCTCCACCAGCTTCATAAGGAAACTTTGGCTAAGAGGCCCCAAACATGATGCCCAACCATTCTGCACATTACACACAAACAGCAAGTTAAGACAATGAAACTACCCTGACCACACAGCATGTGCATATCTGGTCACATGTGGGGCAGGATGAGACATCTTCAGGAGATGTCCCCATCCTTCTCTAATGGTTGGGTTTGCTAGCTTATAGTATAAATGCCTTTTACCTTGACCTAGCACAAAGTGTACTTTCCACGATTTCTAATCAGTAGAAATAGAAGCATTAACTAGCATTCCTCCAGAGTTACTTTCAACATAAAACCCCTCTGCTTTCCTACACATTTTACCACTTCTAGTGGAGGAACAATGTTTACCACGGAAGACAAAAAAAAACCCAACAAAAAAGGGAAATTTCATGTTAATGAATACACAGTTTCCAGTAACCTAGCACATGAGCCAAACGAAGTCCCACTAAATGATGGCACAGAAGTCCCATACCTGAGGCACAAAAGTTTGCTATTTATCTTGGATCACAAGAACAGTGGTCTTGATGATTCAAGTATATGCATTAGACAGGAAAAGGTCTAGTCACATCAAAAAAAAAAAGAGGAAAGAAACAGTCATTTGCTAATACAGACAGTTTCTTGGTTTCTAGATGACTCTCTCTGTTCATGACTGGACAGGCCAAAAGCCTTCCAGCATAAGCACTTCTGAACAGAGTACTGCCTTTGATCTTTAAAAGTCCTGAACTTAGTAAGAAAGAGACAACAAGCAAGCCTAAAGCAATATGCTCCACCTGTGGAATGGCAGTATCTTCCCTCTGCTCTGAATGACTTCTGGAAATGTTTGCACATGCACACACACATAATTTGGTTTGGGGTTGTTTTTTTTTTTAAGAACTAAATGAGGTATCTTGTCCCTTCCTGCCCTTAGATAACGTGTGCAGCTTGCACCTGACTCTGAAAGAATACAGATGGCTCAACTAAGAAAAAAGGTAGATCTAATTAAAAACTGTAGCTCTCCTACAGTCACAGCTTATTCAATATTTCATAGACCTCTAACTTGAAATGAAGGTCAAGTTCTATAGGATCCCAAGAACAAAGGATTTATTCAACACTTCCAAAATGTCCGCGCTACCTATGTTTCACACACCTGCGTTCATCTGCTAACACATTGTGAAGCTTTTTACTTCAAGAGTACAGTTTTTAAGAAAGTTTTACTGTTTAACTTGTGCTTTTTGGTGCTCCCAAATCTTTAAAAATGGTTTTAAAATAATCAAGTGCACACAGACATGACTGAAAGTTAATTTTCACAAAGCAAGGAACTAAGATGAGTTTGACCAATAAAAACTACCTGTGCTCTTAAAACCAATGTACAATGAATGGGCAGGCACCAAAACAAGCAGAGATCTTACTGAAAATCAGTATGTCTAAACAGCTCCATCTACGTTGTTTTTTCTATGTAGATGATAGCTAGAAGCAAAGTGTATAATGCACATTCTGACTTCAGGATTTACACTATTTTTCTACTTATTTTTATGGGTAGGATTTTTTTTTTTTTACAATGTATTTAAAACATTTATATTTCCAGAGGAAGAGAAAAGAAACTTCATCCTACCATTCTTCCTCTGAAATTTCTGCATCACACTCAATGAATTTTTTGGACTGTGTTCAGGTTTTCACAAGTGGAAAAGAAAACCTGAACTTAATCTTATACAAGACCTGAACTTAATCTTATACAAGACATCTTTTTTAAAAAATCATATTCTTGAAAGCTCTCTTTCAAAAGAGTTTGCATAAAATGTGTCCAATTATCATTTTGATCAAATACCACGAACAAACGTGTACTTGTTTATTTGGTAAAGGAAGATGGCATGCTTTATATTGAATACATCATATTTGGGTTTGGGTATCAGAAACGAAAGAAGTTTGTAAAAAGGTAGAGATGAACACCAACTGAGCACAACTGCACAAAGCACAACAATAAACAGACTACTTGTTTAGTAACCCACTATTTCCAGGGCACTGTAGCAATTATTTGGTTCAGCCACACTTTACCAAACATATGATTTTGTTTCAACACCAAACTGAATGCAAAAGAAAACTACAAAACGACCTGTGTGAGTAATTTGAGTCATAAATAGAAAACATTGCTAGGCAGTTTATGGTGCATACCACTATTACGGAGGAAGTTTAATAGGATACACAATGAGATAAAAGTATCCACAGTTTCCCAGCCTGTCGCTTCAGCATTTCATCCTTTCTCCCTTCTCCAGAAACAGACAAATCACTGCAGACAGTGTGGAGAACAAATTACAGGAACAATGAAACATGCCAATAAGCAATTTTTATCTTTCAAATCCACAACTCCCCCATCTCAAAATCAAGATCTTACCTAAAAGTTCAGACATCCCACCCGGCTGTTCTATTAACCTCTCCTTCTGGAGACATAGCACAGGACTTTATAATTCTGCACAGTTAGAATTTTTTTTCTAGTTATTTGGTTTTAATCAACAAAAAGCTAAGAATTCAAAAAATCAAATCTACAAAACTTATAACTTATTTCAATAAAGCAAAAAGTTACTGAAAAAAATAATTATTATTAACACCTTTCTGTAAGAAGTGACCAGCTTTATCAACTAAGACTACAGTGTTGATAACGATGTCAGTTAGTTCTTGTATCACTAAAATATGACACAGGGAACCAAGCCCAGAATACAATACAGTGATCAGTCTAATAACCTGTGTTCATTTTAACTCCCCTCATCCAATAAAAAGTTATGTGGTAGAGCAATACATTGTTTGTTCTGAACAACCATCATATACTCAAACAATAAGTAATATTGAACAATGTTTAGCAAGGCTTAAAGCTGATGATTCATCAGTTATACTTTTTCAAAGGGAAAGAAGCAAAAATTAGACATTCTTTTTTCTCCCACACTGTTCAATTTTCAACATACACAAAAACCTTATCAAACTCCTCTGCCCACCCCCCATTAGTTAATCTTTATTCCACGTCAAACAATTTGACATATAAGAAATTGCATCCCAAGAAAGAGGAAGGCAGGCAAGAATGCCAGGAGGCCTCCATGAACAAGGAGCTCTTGGACTTATTCTGGCACAGAAAGGTATTATATAGGGAGTGGAAGCAAGAACAGGTTACCTGGGAGGTATACAAAGAGGCTCTCTGAGCAGCCAGGGATCAGGTTAGGAAAGCTAAAGCCCAGATAGAATTAAATCTAGCCAGGGATATAAAGGGGAACAAGAAGAACTTCTACAAGTATATCAGTGATAAAAGGAAGACTACGGAAGATGTGGGCCCTCTCTGGAAGGAAACTGGAGACCTGGCCAAGAGGAATTCGGAGAAGGCTGAGGTGCTCAATGACTTCTTTGCCTTGGTCTTCACCAGCAAGGGCCCTGGCCACACCACCCAAGTTGCAGAAAGTGAAGGTAAGAACTGGGACACGGAAGATCTGCCCACTGTAAGTGAAGATCAGGTTCGAGACCATCTAAAGAACCTGAAGGTGCACAAATCCATGGGACCTGATGAGATTCATCCATGGGTCCTGACGGAACTGGCAGATGAACTTGCCAAACCGTTAACCATCATATTTGAAAGGTCATGACAGTCTGGTGAAGTTCCCACTGACTGGAAAAGGGGAAACATAACCTCCATTTTCAAGAAGGGTAGAAAAGAAGACCCAGGGAACTACAAGCCAGTCAGTCTCACCTCTGTGCCTGGCAAGATCATAGAACAGATCCTCCTGAAGGCTCTACTAAGGCACATGGAAAATGAAGGAGAGGTGACTGGTAACCAGCATGGCTTCACCAAGGGCAAATAGTGCCTCACAAACCTGGTAGCCTTTTACAATGGAGTTACAGCAATAGTGGACAAAGGAAGAGCAACTGATGTCATCCACTTGGACTTCCGCAAAGTGTTTGACACTGTCCCGCACAACATCCTGGTAGCCAAATTAGAAAACACATGGATTTGATGGATGGATCACCTCCTGGATAAGGAATTGGTTGGATGGTCACAGTCAGAGAGTTGTAGTCAACGGCTCAGAGTCTGAATGGAGACCAGTGATGAGTGGCATTCCTCAGGGATCAGTACTTGGTCCGGTGCTATTTAACATCTTTATCAGTGAAATGGACAGTAGGATCGAGCGCACCCTCAGCAAGTTTGGGGACAACACCAAGCTGTGTGCTGCAGTTGATATGCCTGAGGGAAGGGCTACCGTCCAGAGGGACCTGGACAGGCTTGAGAGGTGGGCCCATGCCAACCTCATGAAGTTCAACCAGGCCAAGTGCAAGGTCCTGCACGTGGGTCCATGCAATCCCAAGCATTAATACAGGCTGGGAGGAGAATGGATTGAGAGCAGCCCTGAGGAGAAGGACTTGGGGGTGTTGGTTGATGAAAAACTGAACATGAGCCAGCAGTGTGTGCTTGCGGCCCAGAAGGCTACAGGATCCCGGTCTGCATCAAGAGAAGTGTGACCAGCAGGTTGAGGGAGGTGATTCTGCCCCTCTGCTCTGCTCTTGTGAGATTCCACCTGTGTGCAGCTCTGGGCTCCCCAACACAAGAAGGATGTTGAGCTGTTGGAGTAGGTCCAGAGGAGGGCCATAAAGATGATCAGAGGGCTGGAACACATCCCCTGTGAGGACAGGCTGAGAGAGCTGCGGTTGTTCAGACTGGAGAAGAAAAGGCTCCAGGGGGCCTACAGGAAAGCTGGGGAGGGTCTATTTAAAAGGGCATGTAGTGACAGGATGACAGGCAATGGATTTAAACTGGAAGAGGGCTGATGTAGACTAGATATTAGGAGGAAATTCTTTACTGTGAGGGTGGTGAGACACTGGAATAGGTTGCCCAGGGAAGCTGTGGATGCCCCATCCCTGGAGGTGTTCAAGGCCAGGCTGGATGAGGCTTTGAGCAACCTGGTCTAGTGGGAGGTGTCTCTGCCCATGGCAGGGGGGTTGGAACTCAATCTTTAAGGTCCCTTCTAACCCAAACCATTCTGTGATCCTATGAGGGGAATGCTAAAGTTGTTTTTTTTTTTTTTTCTCCTTAACAAGCCTCATTCTGATACAAAAGCATTCAAGGTACTTTTAAATTTTGAGATTAAGCAACCTGTATTTATAAGACCTTAAGACTAAGGATTCTTGAACTGCTTCACAGCCTCCATATTCTGAGTCTGCTCACTGCTTACACACACTTCGACAGCTCATGCCTGTCTCCCAACACCAGTTCCCCTGGGCTTTCTTAAGGCATGCATTCTCTTGCACTATGAGTTTAGTTTTCAGGTTTCTACAGCATTACACACAACAAATTTAAACAAGAAACACAGTTCCAAGCAGACAATAAAAACTATTCCTTAAAATAAGCAGTAAATAACGTAATTTGTTTAAGTTAACCCTCTAAGTTCAAATTAACTTTACCCTCCTATAAAGGCCATGTGTTCATCAACTGGTTATAGCCTGAACTTAGGCCACTGTCCTTCCTCCAACCTTCGAAAGTAAACTAATGACTTGAAAACAAATTGAAGGGTCCCCTTCCACACTTGCCCATTTCTTACACATTGTTTTTACGTCTTATCCTACTTTCATTGCTACTGGATATCCCTTTTGTGACAGTAGATTAGAGAAGTTTTAATTTTTATTTTTAATTTAACACAGTTTTCTATTTTTCTTTTGTAATGACAAGTGCTAGAGTTCAACATGGCCAAGTTTTTTGGGGCTTTTTTTTCTGGGTTCTGGTTTGGGGTTTTTGTGTGTGTGGTTTCTGTTGATTTGTGGGTTGTTTGTTGCCTCCCCCCCCTTCCTCACTTCAGACTGACCAAGAAGAAATGAGATACAAAGAACATGAAATACCTAGCATCAAAGCTCAGTTTGAGTTTCTGGTGACAGGGATGGCTTTTAAGGAGATAATGGAGTCAAACCTGACTAGACAAACAATTAATTAATTTAAAACTGAACTCTCAGGAACACACGGGAGTGAAGTGTCTGTCCCTTAAAGACTCCCAAACTGCCAAGAAATCACACAGGCTCACACAGGGACAAGCATCCAATCTTCCAGCCTCCTTTCACATTGCAGTCAAGGAGAACCTTGTTCCCTCTTTGAAACTGCTAATTAGAAAACCCACACAGCAGCCAAAAAAAGGAGGGTAACTATGGAGCAACGTCAGAGTGGTCTGGATATTTAAAGGGCAGGGCTATGCTGTATTAGAGAGTGGACAGGAAGCAACAGCTTGGTGAAGGTCTGCATACGTGTGGGAGACATCTGATCCCTGGCACCAGTGGTTAGTTAGTGCTGTTTACTGGAACCCAAACCTGTGAGTGGTCTGAGATAGTTTCTATCCTGCCTGGGCTGGATGACTCAGACTAGGAAGGAGCAAATTCCTGTTCAGAGGTATTTTTAAGAGGTTCCACTTCATAAACAGGCTGAAAATGATAGCCTGCTCAACCTCAAAGGACTAGACAGCAAAAATTTAGCACAGAAAAAGGCATTTTCATAGCTACACATAATCCACTGACACACAGAGACAACCTTACAATCAGTATCTGCATTTTAGATAGCATACTTTCACAGCTGTTGAGACCCTTAAGCATGAGAGTAACGGGATTATGTTCAACAATAAGTTTTTGCAAATAAGCCTCAAGTCTTAAACACAGGGCTGGAAGTTCTGCCTAAAGCTCACCTCTCTTTGTCCAGGTCCTGTGTAGGCTGCAAGATTCTCAATACTGATGATGCAGCTAAAAAAAGCAAGGACATGAAAAGCAAGGCTGCTACACGTACAAATAAATTTTTGTTCTTATTGCGATTACTATTTGTAGAAGCACAGAGCAAGTATAGAGGAGTTTTCCCCCAATATATTAAAGCACAAACTTATAGCAGCAGAGAATGAGATCTATAAACTGCCCTCTCTACCTTTCCAGAGCTGAAACAAGCAAAAAGTCCCTCCTTCAGCCTAAAACTGGCCACGTGTTCTTGCATCCCCTGGGAATATAAATACATAGCCTGAAAAATCTTTCACAGGCAGCATCTCTCTATAATTGTTAATGAACTGCCAGACAATATTAGTTATCAGTCTCCACCTAGTGGTGAGAGGATATTCTGCTTTAGCACTTGGAGACTGCTTTGACAATCACCATGGCATCCCAAGGGAACAACCAAGTGTGTTTTAGTAGCATGCAAAAAAAAAAAATTTTATACTCTCAAATGATAAGCATACCTAGATAAATTACATTTCTCTAGAAAAAGGTAGCTTTTACCTAATTTTTAATCAGTGTGAATAATATACTCCCATATTTCACAGCTGATTACCAAACCTATGAAAACACTAATGACTTGCTTAGAAACACCTAGCCAAAAACTCCCACCAAAACCCACCACACCTCCACTTTTACATCTCACTTCTCCTTTATACAGTTATTGTGTCTGACTTCTGCTAAAGTTAAAAAAAAAGTCTCCTCTTAGTCTTCTCCATACTGTATAACTTCTTGTTATATTATATTTTGCTTTCAGAGCTCAGATCTGGCACACTCATGAAATTACCAGAACTGCCCTCGGATTTTTTGCTGGCTTTGCATCAGAACTTCTCATTGCCTGGCTGCTTTTGGCAAGATGTCAAGTCAGGCACACAGGTCTGGGAAAGAAAGCTATGCATGGCATGTCACACTTGAGAAAGAATTATATTAAGAAAAACTCAAAGCAATTTATGACCTGTAAATGCTGTAGTACATACTACAGGCATGAGCGTCCAGTGGGAAGACAGACTGCTGACAAGCACAAATACTATTTTAGCTGCACAAAACTATGTCCAATGTATGTTCATGAGGTAAGCTGCAAACAGAAGTCATCCCACATGAAAATGTGATTTCATAATGATGTGTTAACAGATCAGTCAGTGAAACTTAACTTCTTCTTGTCAGCTTGACATAAGTGCAGTTCTACGTACATCAGGATTAATTGCTTTTATTAAGCATTCCCAGGAAGTTTTGTTTTTGAAAAAAAATGAGCAAATGCATATAAACACTGAACAGCCCCAGAAGCACTTCTTATCTCTTGGGTCAGGGTGCATGCCCCATTCTTAATTCACTTTGGTCTTCACTGAAATAAAGCTTATGAATCAAAGGAAGCTATAAACATCAAATTTTCTCAAAATTTTTCTTTTGTTGGTAATGCATGTACCATCGTAAAAATACACTACTTGCATTAAGGCCTGCAAGATCTAATCAAAATCACATTGGCTTGCCAATATTCTTTAGGCAACCCATCAACTGTGCAGCACCAGACAAAGACTCACAGCCAAGTACAGCAATGACACCATTCATGTTGTCATCTCCTGCCAATGAAAAGAGAAGGCATCATGCCATCTGCACAATGCAGTTATGTAAAAACCAGATACTCTGTGCACTGAAGCTTTTTGATTAACTTGGTTTAAGTCAATTAACTGAAAACACCATTATGTAATAGTAGGATATTAGGAACTTTTTTCCTAGCTAATGCACATGAAATTATTAAACATTAACACTAAGAGACACAAAAAAATTCTGAAAGTTCAGAGCTACATCAGAGTGCCACAACAAAAGTCTCACTTAATTCACAATTAGGCTGCAAACAACAGAACTCTACAGGAAAGCATCCTGAATGGGAGAAGAAGAGGATATGCTGCAGCCTAAGGTGCATGACTATTTTCTTTTAGCACTGCAAGGCCTGCCTTTATTATTTGTGTTGCTCCCATGTTACCAACCTACTAGCAATTCCTTTTATTTCCAGAACACCCCTAACTATTTTTAAGACTTTTTCAGCCAATGCTTCTCTGGACTCTGGAGTTCTGCAGTTAGACAGCTCTAGACCCTGTCTGCTGACAGCAGTCCTGAACAGTACTTGTAGCAGTTTCCTCCCAGAAATAGCAGGAAGGTGTAGTTATGCTGTCTGCTGTAAAGCACCTCAAAATCAACTAATGTGCTGAAGAGAATGTTTTTCAAAATCTGTGCAGAGCTCAATGAAGAGGTGATGAGCACTTCCATTTATTCTTCCCAGCACTGGCATTTAGAGAGTCAGGCATCAATACAGTATATGAAAGGCTGGCATTCTGTGAACAGAATTCCACATTTGGGTAAAGCATTTCTTGAGCATTGAAATAAAAAAAAAAAAAATACATTCTAACAAGATGCACAAGGCAATCTCTGCAAGTAAAGCTATCAGGGGACAGGCCACAAACTACAGAGGACAAAGTTGTGAACATTAGTACATCATAATGCCAAGGCAGAAGAGCAACCATAGCTATTGGCCAGTAGCCAACAGGACAATGATACTTTTGCAGCATCTTTCCTATGAGGTATTTCCTCATCATAGCAAAGGTCAGGATCTAACAAGTAGGTGGACATTCCCCTGGTTGCTTTTTTCGACAGTATTTAACATATTGTCATCATTTAACCCAGCTGGCAACTGGATTTTAGAGAAAACCAAAGCACAGCTGAAAAAAAATCTAGGGGTGGGGGGGGCCACACAAAGTCCTGGATTTTAAAAACACCAATGCCTTAAAAGGCACGTGATTCCTGCAGCAAGTTAAGTACAGCCTGCTACCTAAGATAAGCACCCTGGAAGTAGACAGTTGGAACAAAAGTAATTTAAATTTCCAACGTTAATACACAGAGCCAAAAAACCCTGGCATTTAACAGCTTACACATCACAGCATTCAAAACCATTTATGAGTTCCCAGTGTGTGACTAAGCTCAGCTACCAAAGTCAGTTGGGGTCATGTTAGAGCTTCTCCACAGCCTAACCCAATCCTTTGGATATCCAGCTTCAATTAGTTTAATTCAAAACCTAATTTAAAGAAAGTTATGGACAGCTGATTTTATTTAAAGCACCCCGAAAGTCTGTTCTGACTATGACCAAACTACCGAGTTTTCGGGGGGTTTTCTGTTTTTGTTTTTAAATCAGGCTCAACTGAGAAGAGGCTACAAGGACCATCAAATGGGCAGGGTAGTGTATCAGTAGATCCATCAAAAGCTCTGATAGCTCTTTGCCCCAATATTAATTTTCCTTTTTTTCAACAACGTCAGGAAGACTAAGTTGCCAGAGTACACTGCTTTTATACTCCAGCCCTTTCATTGGCTACCAGTGAGCCACAAATCCAAATTCAAGCCATTTCAATTTTAATGGTGCTTCTTTCCATCCGGCCATGTCCCACCTTGTTGCTTTGGGACTGTGAAACTGACATGGCATAGTTTCACAACAGCTTAAACCCACCAAGGCTGGTTCAGTACTGCCGTCCCTTCCTTCCTGTGCAAGCAGACATGCTGGTGAGCTGAGTTATCTTCTCCCATCAGGACAAGACAGGCAGGAGGGCTGCACCAGTCTCAACATCTATTGGCTTCAGCTGACACAAAACAACCTCCCTATACCCTGGCTACAGCCCAGCCGTAACTCCAGCTTTCAGCACAAGCTTCTTCCCAGAGTCCTTCTGCAACGTCTGACAGATACCTGTCCACAGTCATACATCTACATACCTTCTAATAAAGTCAGTTAATCTCACTGTGTATGTTACAAGTATGACAACTGCAACACAAATGCTCGCTCTGTCTCAAAGACAGTGTCCTTTCAATATCAAAGTCTGTCACAAATATTTCCACTATTAACACAACAGAAAAGCCATTAAGACTTACAGTGTTATACAACCATGTCAGTCATATCTTACATTTCAACCACAAGATTATTTACCTTACCCATACAACCACAGCATTTGACATTAAAGTAGCACATTAAAGTTGCCAAAAACCTCATTCAGTGAGTTTTGCATTTCTTTATAAACCTGCCCAATTTTACACTAAACCAGTTCCTTTACACACCTCAGAACCTCTATGCTGATGGGAATAGAGTTCAAATGCACAATTTTAGCTAGGTTATTTCGGAGCTTAACAAGATTATTTCAAATTGCTGTACTTAGATGCTCCACACGTCAAAAGATTAGTTAAGGTATTGGCATGACAAAAGAAACAAAACTTCAGAGACTTATACTTCATTCAACCATCTGCTGGATCTGGTCACATTTTTATCCAATTGCATGCCGCTTTGTGGCATTCTCAATTCAGGACTACATACAGAAAGTATCTTCAGATGAAAGCTATATGGAAATTATATTATCCATGAAGTGGCTATACTGTAGCTAGCATACAAATCTTGAATTATTTATTTTTAAATAAAGTTATATTAAAAGCTTCATATACAAGTACAAAATCTTATTTGTGACTACAAAAAATACTTCACAAAATGTCAAGCATTGTAACAAACATATTCAAATGCTCAAGATCCATCTTGCATAAGCCAAACCAGTGACTTGCATTAGGAGTGGACAAAAGCAAAAAGAGTATTTACTCCCAAATTACTAATTTTCTCATTCCATTGCATCTATGTCAAATTCTTATACCTTTATGCATGACAAATTTTCATGTCTTGCATTCTACAACTGGAGACATTAGCTTAAAAACAATTTATCTGTTTATAAAGTACATCTGTCCTGCTCTTCCAAGAATTGCTTACAGCTAGAATATTCCGTAGTACACCTAGCTGACTATTGAAATTATGCTTTTAAATTCAAAGACACAAGCACTATAAGCAGCTGAAATAATGAAAAAAGACAAGTCAGATAGCAAAGCCCAAATTTAACACAAAAATCCCTTTGAGTCATTAAAAGGAAAACAACAGCTTGCTAGTAGATTTTTTAGTTGGTTTGCTTTTGTTCCCTTTTTTAACCTGAAAAATATGGATTGCAATACATACACAGCAACACTTATTTTTACATCCAGGTATCATACCTGTGTGAAGTATTTTCCATCTTGTTTCAGGACTTTCATTGAGAGGTCAAGAATCAAACGCAGAAATTCCCATGTGGAATCTGCATATAGAGTATGATTTAAAAACAGAACAGCACATTACTGGCTTGTTCACTGTTACATATTCAAGACTCACAACATATCTACTGTTTAAACAGTAACTATCCTATGCCTTTAAAAAACAAAAACACAAAACAACAAGAAAAAAACAGTAAAAAAACCCCACACACTCCACACACAATGGCAATGGTAGAAGTATCTGGTTTTTTTCATGTAATTTTCCAGATGTTTCCAAGAAATTATAGAGTGGGGAAAAATTTACTGGAGTGTGAGCTCCCCAGATACCTTCAAGAATTACATGAGTTCATACTATTCTGGACTAAGAGCACAGATTAAAAAAGTCTTAAGTACTTGCTAATTTTTTCTAACATTCAAGAAAAAAAATCAAAAACAATTGCTGTGTTACTATCATTCTTTGCTTCTCAGATTTGCTATTAAAAATACAAGAATCAAAGTATTATTGTTGCAAACTGCCAACTTTTATGCAACGGAGAGGCAGAAACATGGAAAATCCTCAGAAGTTTAAGAAAATAAATTAGAAGATTAACCTTCTTCTGGAGATGTGGAGATTGGTACAGCCGTCAGATCATTAATTACATAATCAAACATCCTTCCTTCTTTGGCATACCTCTTCAGTACAGGAATACAGTCTTCAATTAGAACCTGTAAGAATGAAATACTGTAGCTAGTCCTCAAAATACCCCAAAAGTAAAAGGAGCAAATGTGAATTCACAGAAATTACAAAGAGGGGAAAAGTACAAAATTAAGTATGCATTTAATTTTAGGCTCCCTTTTCAACTTCTTACATCATAGAAAAAGGAAGAACAGTTGTAGGAATTATGCTAATGACAGTGTAGGCACTACATGACTGAATTTCCTAGCAATGTCACTGATTGCTGGGTGATCACTGTTCTACCTACCAAATGGTAACAACAACAGTTAGCAGTCCCCCAACATAGAAATAAGGTATTTGTATTAATGCAAATGACTGACTCATACGAAGTAGCATGTGACTTCTGTTATTTTTTTTGTAATTTTGTTTAGCTCACACCTGTAAAACACTATCTGTCTGAGCTTTAAGAAGCAGTAATGAAAACAGAAAGAAAATATTTCCAGTGAAGCTGTCAGATTATGCCTGGGCTAGTCTAAGGTCTGTCAGATGCAGCACATAACGACCTTAACTGCAGGGATGCATGAATTTTTTTTTTTGTTTTGGTTTGTTTTTTTTGGGGGGAGGGGTTGGTTTTGGGGTGGGGTTTTTTGTTTCAGGGGGGTTTAAAAACATATTAGCAGTGAAATGGTGAAGAGATTTGTCTGCAAATTAAAACATAACTTTAAAATACGTATTATAAATTTAGATATTCTCAACAGTACAGGACAACTAACTTAAATATATGTTTCTTCTATTTTTTCATCAATTTAAGGAACAATGTTTAAAACTGCATCCTTACTGCTACTTCCTCCTTATTAGTAAGCTATGACAATAAACATTCTCCTATTTCACATTCCTTAAAAGCTATATATAATTATTTTTAAAAGAGTTTGCAGATGGAGGCTAAAAATATTTTGACACTAAGGTACACTTCCAACACAAATCCCACTACCAGCTATTAAAACTTAGAAGCATCAAAAAAATAAAAATCCTTCACAAAATTAAGAAAAATCTGAAGATTTTTCCCCAAAACTTGCCACAGACATCTTCCAAGCTATGTATAACTTTATGTGAAATATTTCTTCTAGTAAGAGAAAAACAAAAAATTACCTGATAGCACTCTCCTTTCAGATTGTCTAAGACATCTCCACATGTTTTACGCATGTATTTTTTACACCCGTCGATCACCATTTGGTCAATGTTTGAAGCTGGTTAAGGCCTTCTACATTCCAGGAATAATACAGGTAATAGTTTCTATTTCTGACGAAATAGTCTCAAAAGGTGACATTTGCAGAAAAATAGTAAGATATGTATCTTAGTATACATATTGCAACAGCCAACCTTATATATTCACCTCCAGATTCAGTTATAGGTTTAGGAATAGCTTACTCTTGTTTTTAACTCATATTTCTAGTACCATTACTGTGAAAGCTTGAAATATGAACAATAGGATGGTCTAAATAAAAATCCCATAAAGTTAAACTAGGTTAAGACTTTAACCTACAGTTTTAAAACAAATTATTTTTAGTTTCTAACAAGGGCATCCTGAAACCTAGGATAATCAACATCTCACATGGCTAACAGTGGTTTACTGTTGTTGTTGTGATCAAACTATCTGAACTACAGAATGTTGAAAACTTGATTTCTATCAGTTCTTTTAAGACAGGACAAGAGTTGGTCATTCTGCCACAAACACAATTCACTAAGTCCTGACATCCCTCTTGATTAAACTTTTTTCTTCTAGGGATTTTTTTTTTTTTTTACAGCTTTCTTTGGAAAAAAAGAACCCAAGAAGGCAGAACCCAGCCCAAACCACAAACTTGACAGACCTGTCTTCTCTTATCAGAGAAGATATTAGTCTGATGACACAAGTGCTCCTTTCCAGTTCTATGTAAACTGCTACTCAAGAATTGCAGTATGGATTGGAAAATTGAAAGCATGTGCTACATAACAATGCACAAATATGTAGCCACTGGGCCCATCTAAGCTGACAAAAAAATTTCATTTTAGATCTATCTCCTCATATAAATCAGAACCTGATAGTTAACTGTGCTCAATGCTAACACATCAGCAGAAAAGGCAGGCTGAAAAATGTTCAAACAAATGATCAATCATCTGTCAAAGGATATCTCTACCATAGTAACCATCTTTGGCTTCAGTTTGACTATCTCATATAGTATACCTCCGTCACCACCTCCGAGGATTAGCACTTCTTTCCCAGTGTAGTCTTCCTTTCCACTGCCCATTATGGCTTGAGTATATGCCAGGTCACTCTCTGCCAGATCTGAATGGAAGGAAGAGAAGGAGTTGGACCAAAACATTACATCTTCTCATTAATTGGTATTAATGCAAAGGTGTTACAATACAGACCAAAGCAAGAGCATCTGCAGAAACAACCTAGCTCTCAAAGAGAGTCCAGGTTAACAGGAGTCTGGTGATTTACCAAAGCTAATGAGATCCTCCTTAGAATCCCACATGGGATTTATCTAGTTCTCAATGCAAACCTAACAATGGCTACCTGAGCATTAGGAAGTACTGCGTGCCAAGAGAAGAAAAGCTGGAGAGCAAAACTGTCTGTACTTAGGACTTGACACCCACACTTGATACTTCCGTGGGTTTTTGCCTCTGACTAGTGCTGCAAGAGACAAATCAGGAGATTTTTTGAAAGTGAACTCTAGACCCCAACTAAAAGAGCAACCTAGATGTGCTCCAGTGCATCTCTGCACACAAGTGTAAGTACAACCACTAACACCTAACTGCTGAAGGGCCCTGAAGCATGCCTTCTGCTGATTTGTTCACCATTAGCTTCAAAGAAGGCACTAGCATTCCTAAGCTGTAATAACACATCCGAGCTACCAGGGCAAAGCTTTGTGCAGCAGCATATCATGGCATATCCTATCATTCTACCTAGCAATCAGGACTCTGCTTGTAAGTGCACAATAACAAAATGACACAAAGCAGTACTTGCAAATCCCATGGAAGGTAAATAAGTAATGGCATACTTCCCTTTCTATGAGGCACATTGTGACAATGTTCAAAAAAAACCTCATCTCCATATGAAACTCTGACAACAATTTCCAGATAGAAGGAAAATAGCTAATTTGGTGATTCCAAACACAATTCTAACTGAATTGGAAAGTAGCTTGCTAACGAATTCAATAAAAACACTTTTCGGGTTCCATAGAAGTCCTCCTGACAGCTGCAGAAAGCTAAGTGAATGGTTAGAGGTATCTCTGGTGATTTCAAAAAGCTATAGTCAAATTTCAATTTCTTACTCTGCCATTAGACTAAAATTAGGTATTCTACTCCTAGACATCAACATCTCTCATTTACCTCAGTCAGTACTTTTCAACATAAGTACTGAGAGATTTTATAAAGCATACTCCTTGATGCCTAGATCTTCTAGCGAACAGCATTCTCATCCAGGTTAAAAGAACAGTAGCCCATCTTCTCCCAAGTTCACTTTCAAAAACACAAAGATCAGCAGGCACAGAGTACCACCTATAAACACCCTTCTGTAAAGGCTGAGTCACTCTTCTGGTTAACTCAGAGTTCAACTGAGCATTTTGAAGAAGACAGAGTCAAAAGATGTTCACCAAAGCAGCTAGATGGTTTAAGATACAGCTGTCCTGTATCTCACCAAGCAGGTAACTCCCTTAGAGCAAAGGAGTAGCAGGATTATCCCCCTACACACACACAGCAGCTCCTACTTCTTCATACTTCTTTAGAATTCTACTGCATTTTGAAGACCGACAAAGTAGCTTGTTTCACTATCAAAGAGAAGCCCTCAAGAGGCTGGACTTGCAGCAAACAGGTAGAAGTTCATATGAGAAAGGAGTGGAGTAAGCTCTGTTAGAGAACACTGACTTCTATTCTCCTATACCACCTTCCATAACAAAGATGACAACTTTGGAAAAATAAATCTTTTTTTGTACTCTAGATTTTTATATCAGTTAGCCTTTCTGATTAAAAAAACCTTATACACAGAACAGATATGCGTACATGCATATGTAGTTTCCAGCATCAGAACCATGAACCCACTATTAGATCTGTTAAACTGTGCCACAGCAAGATAGAAAACAACACTTCCTACAAGTTCACGCAAAACATCCTCAAATGAGGTGATACTTACTAACATCCCCACTGAGGATAAGAATGTTCCCAAACTGTTTTGAATGCAGAATTTTAATATTCTGAAAAGGTGAATCTTCATCATAAACAACTTCATCTATGTCATACTCCACCAGGCGCCCATCAGCTGTGGGCCAGTATCTATCAATGACACCTCCTCTCAAAATGGCTGGCAACCTGGAAAGAAATAACAAGAAAAAAGGTTACAAAACATATGAGACTATTTAAAAAAATAATTCCCTCTAACCATCCAATAGATTCACCATAATAAGTAATATTTACAAGAAAACTAAGAAAACTTACAAGATTTAACACCTAATTTATATAAGAAACCTATCAGCCATACATTAAATATACATAACTTGTTAAGGCACAGAAGAAATCTAAATGGTTCTTCCTCATGTACAACTTCTATAATGTGCACGTGACTCCATCTCTACCATAAGAGGATATTTACCCAATGTACCAGCCTCTGCAGAAGAATTGGCTCATGACTAGAAACAGATAAAATACAAAAGCAAAACGCAGACAAAAAACCATGACAAAACCTCTTCCCACCTTCAGCTTAGCTCAGAATGCCATTTCTTTGAGATTAGTGTATCTCACCCTTCTAAAGTTGTATAAAGAAACATTTTAAATACATAAACACAAAAAGTGAACTATTATAGTGTTTCAAACTGAGCCAGGTCACCCTGCATTGTGTAAGCACAATCCTTGGTACCAGCTGACAGTTTGCATTACTTTTAAAAAGTGGTTCAAGCATCTGCATAGATTGTTTTCGGGGTTTTTTGTTTGGTTTTGTTTTTTTTTAATTCCACACAGAAGTATCTTGGTTCAAATCAGTATTGATCAGTAATCTTTACAAACCTGTAAAGACAAACTGTATTTGAAATGGCAGTGAATTATCAAAATGACTGCATTCCATTTTAAGAAAAATGTGCATGCACAGAGTTAATCAGATTTCACATGCACAGTTCAGAGAGTTAAGGGTTGGGTTTTTTTTCCAGAGCGGGGTGTAGCAGAAGACGGGACAGACACAAGCTTCTAAATGCACTAGTGATTCTCAATAAACATTTCAGAAATGCTTTCTACCCTCCGTGAGCCGCAAGATGGCAGCAGAGGGTGAGAGCAAGAGCATCTAGTCACTACCACAAGACAATAAAAAGGCAGGAACAACTCTTCCAGCAGCATTAACTCCAGTGGAGTTGTGTGTGTGAAGTTAACACCAGAAGGATGCAAAGCAAACTTAAAAAAAAAGTTGAGGGGTGTGTGACAAGACCTATGCCAGATCCACTACTCTAGGAGGTTCATCTTTCCTATACAAAGGTAACCAAATTAATCTAGATCACTTCAGGCAGACTTTTCCTGACTCATTTTTAACAAGTTCCTACCATAGGGATTCCACAAACTCCCAGTATCATATTTCAGTATTAAAATTTCCTCAGAGGGCTTCTCCTCCATATACACGTACGCAAGATTATCGACACTTGCATACTGCACACCAAGTGAGGTTTTACCAGGACGAAGTAAAGCAAGATAACTACCTCTCTGTGTTTTACATGAAACTGTTAAAACACACACACAAAAAAAATCAAGGTATAACATCACTTTTCAAATCACTACCACTTTACTTCTGGTTTCATATAGCTTTCTGATTACTTTCTGCTATAGTACCATTTTCCCATTTTGTACTTTGCTCCTTGGCTTTACTGGATCTTGGCAATTTGACAGTGCTTTTTACTTTTCTTAAGCTATTCCCACTTCTGACTATGTTCTTTATAGCACCCGCTGCACCCTCTAGCAAGTGCACACCTGCAGCAAGTGCTCCCTGGCTTCAAGATGCCAGTCACTGCCAGACAGCAGCCAAAAAGACACCAACATGATCTGTGTCCTTCCAGACTCCTGGGGAACTCCAGCATGCATGCTGTTTCAGTGGCAGGCATTGAACCACAACTGGCATCCCTACAGTTCAATATATACCCCTGTATTTAAGTAAATTAAAATGACAGAAGGCTGCAAAGCCTCCCTTGCTTCAGTCATCAGCTATATTAAAAAACTTTGCTACAAAACATCTTTACCTTCTTGGCAATGCCCTAAGCATACAGGTGCCCCCCAGGGTTTTTGCCACCCATGCCCAAGGCCAGCGCCACAAGGGGCAGCAAGGGTAGAGCTGTGAGAGAAAGAGCTGCAGGAAACCTTGGCAGGGTAGGGCCCTCTCCATAGGCTTGAGCTTCATTTTAGCGACAGCCTTCACCCCTGGTCCCTGCCCAAGCTACACTGCAGCTCTTCCCATGCCTGTCCAAGTTTTTCACTCATCCTTGACACCGAGCTTGGTCTCGAAGCTGCCTCAGTACTACGGACCAGGTTGGCAGCTCCAGAGCTGAGGCTGACCCTGGTCACCATCATCAGCCCTGCTTGCCTTGCCCACAAGCTGTGGGATGTGGCCTGGAGAGTACAATTCATGATCTGGCTTATCACCCTGGCATCCTTTACTCCTCAGCCCTTCCATATCAGGCTGTTCTTGCTTCCTGGTTGCATTTTCTCCCACTATTTCATGCAACCATTGCAACAAACTAAAGAAATAATCCTTGCCCAAAGTAACAACAACAAAGATGAAGCTTAACAGAATGACAAACCTCACAGTATTTTCAATTCTGCAATAAAACAATTCTAAAATATTGGGGAAAACCCAGAGGCATAAATTCATACTCCAGGCTATTCATTGCAGTATATAGTAAAGCATAATTTGCTTATTATCTTTAGCAACTATGCAGACAAGCCACATACAGAAGCAGATGTACAAACTTACCGTTTTACTCTTTTAATATGACCATGAAACAATTCTTTCATTCTTTCTTCTACTTTGTTTAGAAGCTGAAAAAATAGCAAACAAGAGAGGTGGAATTTAAAGGTGATCACTTAATGTAAAATATTTGATAAATTAGGCTATGTGGAAGGCAATAAAAAAGTAGCACCTGCACTGAAAAGCTTTGAGATATAACATTAGAAGCCTATGCATAACTAGCTGGCCACCTTAGCCTTGTTACTAGCAAGCATGTGCATACTGTAGCAGCTGTCATCACTGTGGTAGCTATCCTCCAGGATAGCATAGCCAGACCTATCAGGCACAGGCAAAGAGGGAACACAAGAACCCTGTAAGGTTTCATTCCCGCCAAAGAAGTGACCCATTCCCCTGCAATATCCAATTTCTAGAGCCTTCATATCAAGAAAGACGAAATTATTTTCCTCTGCAGGGAAAAAGCTTGAGTATAGAAGCTCCCCACCTCTCAGATTAGAGAAGGAAAAAAAAAAAATCATACACTAATACTTCAGGTTGCTGGTTGAGTATCACTTCTTCCCCTTGGTGCCCTGGGTGCCTGAAGAGACCCTAATCAAGGCTGCTATGTCTTTACAACTTGTACAGCAAAGAATATGAGACCCAGGACATGCAAAAGAGTGTGTGTGCACACGCACTCATATGTGTATGCAACTACAACAGCGGTTACTGCTACTCATCTGTAAGCATTCAGGTTTGAACTACCTTTGATATTTAATAATCTTTTACCAAAATATGCTTTGGTAGACCTGAAGAAAAGAAGGGGCTCCCCATGCAGTCTGATAAGCCTAGTAAGATAAGCATCACTCATACCTGATCGACTTCCTCTCTTCCTTTCGTATGATCATTGTAGCTCTGCAGATCCACCAACACTAATCCATGAGGGTGAATTCTCAAATTAGCAAAACTACAAAACAGAGTGACAGTAGTAACAATTTTGTTATCAAAAAATCAGAGTGAATGAGTGAAGAAAGTCTGAAATGAGTTATAATAAATTCAGAATGCACATTTCTTTTTCCAGCTGTCTGTAACTGTTGGCAGTGGCAGCTCCAGTCTTACTCTGCAAGTCACTGAGCAGCAAATAGAATGCTGTAAGAGCATGCCAGTCACTACATAACTAATAAAATCAGCAGGCAGCAAGGCAGTGAAACATCGTGTCAAAACCAGAAGTACAGTACAAGGGGAAAATGTACTGTCTACTAGCCTCAGCTCTTCAAATAAGGCCTGCTTGAACAGGTATATTGTGTTGGTTTTAACTGAAATCAAGCCCCAAGAAAACAACTGGACACTTTCCTTCCTCTGTCTCTTTCTTCTCACTTCTTGGGTTTGTTGGGTTTTTTGGTTGTCTTGAGAAGAAAAAAAAAAAAAAAAAGAACACACCAAAAACCAAAACTTTAAAACAACTATTCACAGAGACAGTATTCACATTCATAGCTGAATAATAAGTGAGAAACAATAAGTGTCCTAGAGCAAAACCACAGCTTTGACTGGCAAAGAAGTTACAGCAGCAAACTCTCATTGATCAATACAGATGCAAGATAGACAAAACTCCTACTGTATATTATATTTATTACAAGAGCATCTAAAGACCAAACAGCAAGGCTTCACCACACTAGGTGCTGGGCGGACAAACAGGACCTTCAAGAACTTGCCACAAACAAAGCAAATTATAAGGACTATGGGGAAGGACACAAGAAAATAAAATCAGTAGCAGAGGCGACATCCTTTCCATACTGGGGAGAAGACAAAAAGAAACAGAAAGGTTACAAGGGGATTACGTAAATGAAGGGAGGGGAAGCACATACTGAAAGAAGAGGGCAGAGGAGGGTATGGAAACCAGCATAGCCAATCAAAGAAAGAAGGGTATTCAGAGATGGCAGTTCATTAGTACAACACAGAGAAACCCCAAGTAAAGCTCTATACAGTTCTCTGAATGCCCCTTTCTTTGCTTGTCTGCTCTTATCATCCTGCTCAGTCTCAAAAGCAAAACACAAACCAGCTCTTGTTGAGACAAAAAGTTTAGGTCATCTCCCATCTTCCCACCACTTCCACCTTTTTTTTTTTCCCCCCTTCCAGAGCTCCTTTCCTAAACTGTCAGCCTCAATATGAATACCACCTCCCCTGTGGTTGTGGGAACTTTGGTCAGCAAACATCCTTAGCTACAGTCAGAGAGAGAAAATCCTGAATATTCTGGAAGTGCTATCAGAAAATTGTAATTTTTGGTAATTGTAAAATGATCAAATGATGAAACCAACTCAAGCTATTCAAGAATAAAAACACTCTTGCTGGCACTGGACAGCAATGAGCTGTAGCTGTGATGCGTTTCCAGTTGACAGAGAAACCAGAGTGGGGTTTCTCACCCACTTCTCTTGAAAAGATAAGCCTGGGAAGCCTCAAGCTTTCCTGAAGACTTTACACACAGGTCTTGCCTTCAGGACGAAAGCTGTTTCTATACAACACGCACACTCCCATCGTGCTTCCCCCTCCCAAGTACCTGCAGGTCATCACTATCTCTCAGTGACCCTTCCTACATCTCAGCCATTGTCCACTAGGTGTCCTCCTGACAAGTGTTTTTGCCGAGGGACCAGCAAACGGCTGTACACCCCACGGCCACTGAGCGGAATCAAAGAATAGCCTTAAGATACACATTACTCCCGCATCAGGAAATTACTCGTGCATAAAACAAAACACACTTTTACTCTGATGAAAGGACGAACAGAAAGTAGTCACGAAGTAAACAAATATGCTTTTTTTCTTCTCTCCCCCCCCTTTTTAACTACCAGATAGAGTGGTACTCAGCATACGAGAAAATAGCTACTGCAAAGGACAGCTCTTGAGAAAACCCTGCCAGGATTCTGTTTATATGATTTTTCATGTCAGCAGGGGTTTATTTCGTATCATGACTAACATGAAACTAAAAAATAGTCAGGTGTAAGCGTAAGAACAAACAGCTTTACCACAAATCTCCCAGAGAGAGTAACTACTTTTTTTCCTTTTCTTAAAGAAGAGAAAGACAAAAGAGCAGAGCTCACAAGATGAAAGCACTGGTCACTCCATCAGGTTTTGGACACAATCATTCACAGCAAAAACAGACATTCCTGGTGCAGTCCACAGACCTGCTCCAGACCCTCAGAGCTGTGGCATTAGGCAGAAATGAGTATTTGCAGGTCATTAGACAGCACTGTTATTAAGTTCTCTGAGATTTGTCAGAGTGCCAAAAATACTTGCACTGTTAGAAAAAACTTTTTATCAGTTTTTTTCCATATTCCAGGGTTTGCTGTTTACACAAATAAGCTACAGATGGGCTGTCCCATGACTTGAGTCACCTTTTAAATTCCTTTCCTACAAAAACCACATAGCTGTCATAAGATTTGACAGCTGACATTAACTTCACTTCCCCTGTGACTGTGTGAAATATTTCCATGTGATGTTACTGCCTTTGCTTCGGGGCCTTTTTTGGGTGGGAGGCAAGGAGAGGCAGAGATGGGGGCTGCTCTGAAAAGCACAACCACACAGCTTCAGACTTATTGTAAGTGCTATGATAGCATCAGAATATAGAGGCAGCAATGCTGCAGAACCATAATTCATTTTGTCAAATTGTTACCTTACAGTCCTGACACCTGGGGTGGCAGGGAGAGAGGTGAAAGGCAGGCACCAGGCTGGAGCAGTGTAGTGGGACAAAAATTTAAGTTCCAAGTGTGGCTGATAATCTCGGACAGTTAATTTACGGAATGAAATTCAAGGTTCTTGAAGAAGCCAATACAGATCCACATTGGTTGCACCTTGGTTAAGAGTCACCTGATTGCAAATGAACACTCGAAATAAAACTAAAATGCCTGTAAAGATTTAAACAAACAGCAAACAGTACAAGTGTACATTCAGAAAAGTGACCAGGCTAGTAGCATTAAGGCAACAGCAGCAGGCAAAGGCCAAACCCACAAAAGACATTCCAGTTTCAATTAGCAGAGAGCAAAGGCTATGCTGGCTTTTGTTACTTCACACTTGTCTGCTTGACAGAATGCATACGAATGTAGGTTTGCAACAGCAGCAGCTCTTTTAATATTCGGAGAAGGGTTTTTAAGAACCATACACTAAGGCAGTTTCTATTTTCTACTTACGAAAATATACCAAACATTACTTTACAACGCAAATGAGGAAAAAACTGTGAAAAATTAAGTTTTCTTCAAAAGTCTCTCCTCCTGTATCTTACCTTAACTGAAAAATTTAATTTCTGTTTTCAAAATAAAACACCTGCCACACCTTTGGTATGCACTTTCATGAAAGGAGTGAGAAAAAAGCACAGCGAGGACCGACCATCTATCTTCTTCTATTATGCAACAAAATCTACATGTGAAAAGTGCCTTCCCCCCCACTCTGCCATAACAACGCCCCACTTATTGCTGGATCTGCATACCTGCCTCAGCTTCTAGGGCAGTGCCCCTCTTCAGGCATCAAAGCCTTTATCTGCCGACAGACTAACTTTGAGTCACTACAGAACAGCTAGAATAGTTCAAGTATTTGAAAAGTAGCTTGCCAATAAAAGCATCACCTGTCAAATCACTCATAACGAGGGAGGAAATGAAAACCTGCTTATACTAGGAAATCTCAAAATAAAGTTGTCACAACATTGTTTCAATAAAGCATATTCTCGTTTTACAAAAGTTCTTTGTCTTAATTACAGAGTACTCAAGGGACTTTAAGGAATTAAGCAACCCCAGTTTTTCACTATACCATTATTCCTGTTCTCTTTTTACAAAATAAGGAAATTAAACCAATGAAAGTTACCACAGTTCTAAACTGTTACTGATTCCTAGCAACTGCTTCCAATTTTTCAGCCCATTTTTGCACTCTGGGTAACTCCACGAATAAACTACGTGTAGCCTGAAACAAAGAGCTGAGGAATGTTCATCCTGCTCCTTTAAAATATGCTGACTAGCATATTGAGTAGTTAGCAAAAGACTAACACAGAAAAGAAAAATGTAAAAACACTCACCCCTCCCTTCATGGTGTTAACATACTTATCTCAGTGACATAAAAACCAACTTCAACTGCATAAATCTTGCGCTATTATGAACAGCGGAGTCAAATACCAGTAGGATTACACTTCTCTAAACAAGAACTCACACTGAATAGAAGCTAAAAATGGGTGTGTGTATAGGGGAGGCTAAAGCTTTTCTAAAAGTCAGTCTTCTACTGTAGGAACAGAGACTAAGTTTCAGGTTTTGTGGGTTTTTAAAGAACTTTCAGGTAGAACACAACAAAAGAGGGAGCATGGATGCACGAAGGACAAGAAAAACCCTGGCAGCTGTATGCAGTATGTAACAGAAAAATACCTGCTCACAAGCAGTGATGCTATTAAGACATAGCATTAGTTGAAAAGATACTCAACAATTTTCAAAGATTAGTTTTCAGGATTTACTCTGAAAACTTACTTTCAATCTGTTAAAATATACCAGGCCCTATGACTCTCTACCAAGTACCACGTACATTAAATAAGGACTTCACATCCCTAACTTTTTTCCTGACTGTCCAGTCTAAGCTAGAGTGACACTTCAGTAAAAGCACGCTTCTTAAGGTGACCCTGAAAACATTCTGGAAGTGATCTGAAAACACGTAGCTCAGGAAAATGAGACTGTTGGGGCCCCAAAAGCCAGAGATAGAGCTCCTCTCCTGGACATTCTCCTGTTCCCCAACCAGCATTCAGGCAAGGGGGCCAGCAAACCAGAGAGATGTGTATACCACTACAGACAGGAATTTTAGTGACTTAAGTGAGCTATTTCCTGCCCAGCTCCAGAGCTTTGTGTTGACAACTCCATTACTAAATGTTTTCAGTTGAACTTCCCTCAATTAGTTCCTTTGTCACAGTAAATCACAAAGTAAATGGACCAGGTAGAGTTGCCACATATGACTTTTGCTTGCTTAATTTCAAACAAAAGAACAGGGATCTCTTGCTTTGGTAATGACAAGAGCAAAGCACAGCTTAATCCCCAAATCAGCTCCTATTCGTTTAACAACTGCAGCCCTCCACAGGGCTGTTCACATGGTATCTTTGTCAGAAACAAAGTTTTGTCAACAGCAGTGCCCACAATTCAACAATTTGTACTACGGGGCACCCCACAGTCTAGGGGTGTTATCTCTGGAGACTTTGGAGTGTAGTCACTGTTTAGCAACATATTACTATCTCATCTCAAACATTTTTTTTTCTCTGGGATTAGTACTGAGCTTGTTACATCAGCTACACATCTTTGTCTTGCAATGGCTCAGTCACCTTCGGCTGGTCAAAAATGTGTTCGCATGTGCACACTCATGAACAGCACCAACTCATGCATCTTTCACTCTGGGGAACATGTGCCCAGTAACACCCAGCCATCTGCTCATGATGTACCTACCCCCACCACAATTTTTTTCTGCTTTTTCCTACAAGCTACTTCATTTCTGCAAGTATACTGTTTTTCAGGGAAGAGGAAAAGTCAGCATGCCCTAGCTAATTTCTTCCTAGTCGTGTCAGATACATTAGGATATAAATCTTATATTTTACATCCCTAAAATAAAATGCAGTTATAAAATTGCTAGTATTAAAATAAAGCCTATTTAGTTAGTACCAAATACTCTTTATATTCACCAGTTCATTCTAACCACTCACAAAATGATTGTTTCTGGTTTGTGGGCTTTTATCATCTGTCTAGTCTATTGGTATTTAATTTGTTTCAGTTAACTGAAACTCCATCAAGTGGCATTAACAAATATACTGTTTAATGCTGCCTTTAAAAGAAAAGTGTATGCAGTTTATTTAAGTGATCTGAAAACCCAAGAAAACAAAACTGAGGTCCCAAAACCCACATAAAGTTCTGCACATGCTACTGTTTCCCAATCCAGTCTTGGTTTTTTTTTTTTCCTCCAATAGGGGTGGCAAAGCCCAGAAGATTACTTTGACTCACACCACTACAGACACAGTAAGTTGACTAAAGTGAGTAATTTCCATGGGACACAAATCCAGTATGCACTGGAGTTCAGACGTCAATGAATATACCAAGAGAAAGCAATAGCCATTCTTTATTAATTGACATTTAACACTGCACAAGAAAAAAAGTAGCCACTTGCAAATTGAATTATCTCCTCTTAATATTCAGTTCTTCTGTGCACCTTTGATCTTCATTCTTCAGTTTTGAGGCTGCTCCACAAACCACAATTCCTTACTATGTTTAGAATGCTCTCCTGGATAGCTTCCCTTAGAAGCTCAACTATTTCCAGAGCTGTATTATATGAAACAAGTTCTCGAAGTTCTGATAAGGGCTAAGAGTCTTCATTAGCAAGTGTACTTCTGAACTGAAAACACTTGTACACAATTTAACATTAAGCCGACAACAGTAATTTAACATTAAAACCAAGCTCAACTAAAACTTTGACTGTTGACATTTCTGTTGGAGAACCCATTCATGGTTGGATTAGTGATGCAGATGGTGAAGCTTGGTACACATGGGGGAACGAGGAAAGGCAAGGTTGCAGTACCTGCGTATTTACAGAGAGAAGGGGAGACTTCTACACCTGACTGTTAAAATACATGTCAAATGGAGAGTGACAGAGCAAGTCCATCAGCGTATGCAAATCAGGAAAGGCAAAAAAGATGCTGAAGTAGTAGAAAGCCCATTCACGTCTTACATGGACACCTCAGTATTTAGAGCATCTTTAAGTCCATATTTTTTCCTGAAACTCAGTATTGCCTATCATATTTCTCTGTGAGTTGAAAATATGAATGGTGCTAGTCTAAGAGATGTCTAGCATATGATACTATTAAATAGATGAGAACCAATACTTGACTAAACTGGCTGCACTCAGCCTGGAAGGCTCAAGGAGCTTAACTCCCCTAGTAACAGGCAGGCCACATCCATGCTTACACCACTTAGCCCCAGCTCTCCCTGTGGCCCCAAGACAGTGAGGTTTCTCTCTCAACCCACCAACCACCACATCAAAGCATCTGAAGTGACACGAGGGTTCCACTGCAGTCACCAGGAAAGTATTTTACATCAAACTGATCACATGCACTGCATGATGTGAGTGTGACATGAAGATTGCATGTGAGAAAAATAAGGCTACTTGATTACTTGATACAACTGCATGACAGCAGAAGCAGCCCAAACTGTACAGCCTCACCAACACTGCCTTTTGGGAGAGGACTATGGAACAAATCAACCCAAGACCCTGCCAGCTGACAAAACTGTTGATGTAGCCCTAAAGAAGAAATCCAAAAAGCGACAGCAGTCTGCAACAGTGTAGGTGTCCAAGTGACTGCCCTTGCTCCCCAGCTGTTTTACTTAGGACAGTAAACAGTGGCAAGAGGTATCTAGAATCCAGATCCAACATAAGAGCCTCCCTTTTCCTCCAGGAAGGCCACTAGGCCCACTGTCCCCATCTTCATCTTCCCACAGCAGTAAGAATACTGTGAACTATCCTCTGGTGCAAAAGCTTAACTTGTATTTAGTAGTGCAGTGAACAGCTGGATGATTCAAAGTGTCATGCTCCTGGAAAGCACAAGAACAACCGTAAAACACACAGGAAAGAACCCATTTAGAAATCAGCATGCATGCTCAGCAACTGCTGGAGCTCATCTATTACAACATCCTTTTCTCTTCACTCCCTCCCCCACCATGCTGTCTACTTGAAGACAGCTCTGAGGATTAAAAAAAACTGACTGGAGGTAGATTTTATTTATACGTCTCCAAAATATTGAATTCCCAAGCATATCCTCAGAGCAACAAGGATATCCCCACAGGGGCTCTGCTTTACCATGGAAACTGGCAACTTGACCAACTTTCTTCTGTTACCATGAGTGCACTGTATACCAGTGCACAGATTTGTCTTTCCTGTGACTTCCTCACTTCTCCTACACAGACATGTCAACTTTTACATCCTTTCTTTCCCCCCCCCCCCCTTCAAACATTCATTCATTTTATACTGTCGCACTTGAAGACAGTGGCATTTGCAACGCCAAGTATTTTCAGTTGACAGTGTAGCAAGAGAAATCAGGTTAGGGTTAGATGCTTCAAAATTTAGAGTTTTATAGGGGCCATACTCAGATATGCTTCTGGACATATGCTTCACTTATCTCCTAGAAAAGATATACAAGAGAAGATGGTTTTCCAGAAAGTTCCTGGAACATGTCAAAAGGCAGGTAATTTAACACTGGAAACTGCTCCTTCAGAAGAGGCTGTCCTCTTAAGGGGAAGGATTAGATGAGATTGCAAAGGGGAAAGCAAGTTTGAGAATTCACATCTCATGTCACTTTCAGATTCAAGGAAACACAGGAAAGCAAAATGAGGCCAGGTAATCAAAGAAAGCCAGCTTTTCAATCTTCTAAAGTCCTTTTTAGTTTTAGATATTTACCTTCTATCTTTTTAGGGGAACTAAATACAAGCTTAAGTCAATACAGAGGAAGGATAGCACCAGAGTAGTAAATTACCAACTTGGCTATCTTTTCATTGACCTCAGAAACAAAAGGTTATCCAGAACCAGAATCTTGATCTAATTGTTCAGGAAGAATACAAAAGCACAACTAAAGACAGAATATAAAAGACTGTACAAAAACAAGTAACATTTTTCTAGGCCCATAAAGTGTAAAAACCAAATAATTTTGACCAGAAAGAGAGTCAGTGTCACATTTGAAAAGCTGACTGAAATATACTAAAAATTTAATGGACCATGACTGGGAAGATATAAAGAGACAACTAGCCTCACACCAGTTTACTTACTAACTTAAGTCAGGCCCCAAGTTTACCAGTGTTGTTGGTCTACACTACTTTTATAAAACACATATAAAGCTCACATACAAACATGTTCATGCACAGTAAACAGAGACAAACTCCAGCAGGCAACACCCTTACCTAGGATCTGATTTTCCATCTAGATGTATCAGTTCTCTCTCTCTGTAATGAGAGGGAGAACCAATATAGCTTTAAAATCCTTAAGTAATTCTCACATGTTAGGAGTGTGGCCAGCTGAGCTGCTTAACAGGACACCCAGGAGGAGAAGAGAGCCAAACATTTAAAGCCTGTTTAGCTTAACTCCAATCCTGAAGAACACAGAAGTAGAGATTTCCTAAAGAACTAAAGCAGCAATTGCCACCATAGATGTCAAGAATAAACAATTCGATATCTAGAAACAAATTAAGTGCAATAAAGTTACAGTAGTTACTAATAAATAGGCCAGATAAATGTATACAGCAATTCACTGACACTGTAAAGCAGCTTCAGGATATAAAGTGAACATGGTTTTGCTTACCAGTTTATTGCAGCAGATTCTGCTTATGTGTGTCACTAATTACATCAACCACCTTTGTCATGCTGTTAATTACTTCAGTAGCTGCTTGAGAATTTGAAGTTTATTATAAAGTGTTTAAAAGCACATACACTAAGATAGACAGGAAGTTTCATCATTCACATACTAAGGTTAGACTTGAACATTTAGACATATTCAGTAGTCAGAAGAATTACAAATACATTTAACCAACTTGAGCTGTCCTGTACCTGGAAGAACTGGCCCTGAGGACAAAACACCACACAATGTTACAGCATTAATACAGCCCAGACTGACTGATTCTACTATTCTGATATCCAAACTACAAAATGACATAGATGATTGACAGCATTTTGCTTTATTTCAGACATTTCATACACAAGGCTGGTGAAAGAAAAACTTGCCCTGCCTGCACTCCAGAAGGAAGTCCAATACAGGGAGAAATAAATATTTGTAAGGGAAGACAGGGGATGCCATCCATATGAAGGAAAAGAAAGTCCACTCCCCTGCCATTTTTTTTAATGTAGGTTGCTAAATAACCATGGTCTTCCCAGTTATGAACTGTTTCTGTCATTCCCTGCTCCTGAAAAATGGGCTGTAGAGCTTTAAGAACGGCATTGCAATCAGCTGTTGAGATTAAGAGGAAAAACACAATCAGTAAGGATTTTCCACTCAAATCAGTTTTGCTTTTTTTAAAGGCTAAACAGTTTTTGCTGGCAGCCTGTAGAACTTTTCCTTTAAGTTCCATCTGAACAACAGCTTTCATGTACCTTCTCCCCTCCTGTCCTCCATCCACAGGATATATTCCTCAGTGTATGAGGATCCAAAAAATTTTCTTTTAAATCAGTCTTCCTCCCTGAGCAAAAGTGTTTATTACATTCATTGTAGATAAGAGTACTTTTATTATGGCTAAAATCTATCGGTCACCTATTGTATCACAATCCAGGCAAGTCGTTAGTCATGTAAATATTTTTTACATCACTTAAAAACACTCAAACAACAATCCCAGAAGGAAACCACAGCACTGACAAGAAACTTAACTGTTTCCCTGTCTTACAGCTCAACATTTTCAAAGGCACTGAAAACTAGACAGGGCAAACTACCCTATCCACTCTGCCCTGCAGAAGCATCCTTTTTGTAACATTTAGGACAGAGCAGGCCCTCAGCTGAAATCTTCTTCACAATGCTACGGAAGAGACCTCTCACTCAGAATAACACACAAAAAATTCACTTGGAAATAACTAAAGAAGTTACTCTTGTAATTATGAGCTGACAATTTGTCCATAAAGGTATTTCTTCAGTCAGAATGTGCTGATTTCAGAAGCCTCAGGTTTGCTGTACACATTAGTTTATCTTCATCACAACTATTTGAGATGCTCATTTCAAACAAATGTCCCAAAACCAAGCAGCAGATTTTGTCAGTTGACTTTGGAATTGACAAGGTAAGTTAGTGGAGGACACTGGTAAAGCTGCACCTACCAGAACAGGAACAGAACTGGAAAGACTGTCATACCAGTAAGTGTCAGTGAGGAGGCCTAGACAACATTAATCCACAGGCTCTCACAGTGAGGCAAGGGTCATCAGCTTTGCTTCACAAATGAAAAACTAAGCCACTATTACGGTCATGTAATATGTCAATAATGTAACCAGGATTTAGAGTCTTAATCAGAGAAATCACCTGGCACAGCCACATTATAGAAGCAGAGTTTATAAAAAAAATGCTTCAGTACTGACACATTGTTCTCCCTGCCCTATTAAAGTTATCCCCAAGGTAATAATTTTTTCTTACTCCCCGACACCAAATGCATATACCTTGGAAGTCAGTAAGTGTAGCCTGCAGACACCATCAATAATAGCTTCCAGGATGTTACTGATTTTGGCAATTTTCAAACAAATTAATAAAAAAAACCAATCTACACCAAGTAAATCAAAGTTTGGCTTGTCTATCATCTCTACACAACCCCACAGTAGACTATGAAAAACCAAACTCTTGAAAACTATGTTTGCCCATCTGTAAAGCCTGGACTCAATTATCTCTGTGTGTTTTAACCACACAGACTGAAATAACAGAGAAAGCATGTACTTTAATTTTCTTCTACACAAAGTCAAGAGCAAGCCAATTCCCCAATATCTTGCCAAGAATATTTAATAAAAGTGGAAAGGCCCTGCTTTTTATTGCTCATACTATCTGATCTTGAATTCATGTTCTGAGATAAATATGTTTTCACCTTATATGTCTCACTGATTAACTCCCCATGTTCCAAATTACGCAGAAATAGAATCAATGAAAAATAAGTTCTGTTGGACAACAGAAAATGATTTAAATGCTGGCCCTTTATCAGTAGCACCACTGATTATTTTTACCCTCACTGATGAAACACCCCACCCACAATCCACTTCACCATGAAGTTTTTTTCCTGCCCTAACCTCCTGTCAAAAGCCACATCATTTGTACTACTGTTGTGGTTTGAAACAGCAGGCCTAGTAGCAACCACCACACAGCCACTCACTCACCCCTCCTTCTTCCCAGGGATGGGGGAGAGAATTAATG